>NC_084975.1:10076563-10376563 GCF_963691925.1 Scomber scombrus | reverse complement strand
ATCTATCCATCGATCTATCTCTATTCTTCTTTTTACTCCTGGGTAAGATTTGTGTGAATGAAGACAGAAGATCATTGCCATTTGTGACTTTTTAAAAAAACGTTATCTGCCCTTTCTGACTGCACCACTTTTTGTTTATTCTATATATTGATGTCCATTCTTCTCCTTATACTACATCTGATGTGTCTAACACCACAATGTATTCTCTCAAATTCAGTCCATGTTTTGATTCTGAACTACCAAAGAGAAAGTAAAAACCATCTAAAACATTATCAAAAACATCACCATCATTTTTTAACTGGGAAGCAATACAAAAGCAATAAAATATCTATGAAACCCCCCCTTACTTAGTTTTAATATTACAGCTTTTAGGATGAACGAATGTGCCTTCTGTCTAATGAGGGTCTGCTGAACTACCACCAAGTATGCAGGCAATGGACCTGTGTTAATGAAAAGCTATTAGCAGCATTCTCCATTTAAACAGCACATGCCACATCAATTTAGAGCATTTTATTCTGTACGCCCAAGGCTTTGTATTTAATCCACTGCCAAAGCTGCTGCATCCCTGTGTTTGTTGCAGGTTTTTAGTTGCTTGTACCTCTATGGGGCCATTGAGCAGGCTAACGACAGCCAAAGGAGTGTTGTGGAAGTTATTCTGTAATCCCCCGAGAGAGAACAAACCCCCATCAAGCATACAAATGACTCGAGAGGGTGGGGAATAATCATTTTTATTTCGGAGAGAACTTTTGCTTGTTGCTTTTTAAACAGTATAACCCTCCATTCTCCTTGGGAGGTGAGGGGCCCGCTGTGCTAAAAGATCAATTCATAAAACATCAGTTTCAGTCAAGATATCTCAACGGTACTGGAGACTACGGGGGACAAGAACAAAGTGTTTGCGGCCGTGCAGCAGACACAGAGTTGGTACGTATGTGGAAACCAGCTGTACACATATGGGCCTCACACTGATCTCTAGCTGCTAAGTCAATCTAAAAGTCAAGCACACTCACTTCTTTTCTTAAATACTAATAAAGTAAAAGCTCTCTGCTGAGACTATTCCCCTACACCACGTCCAAAATGTGTTTTGCACGCGTCTGCACACGTGCTTCATCTGCTAAAATACAGCACAAATTTCCATAAACACAGGTGTTGCTGTACGCATGTAGATGGGAGGCCTGTTAGAACACTGAGGAAACATGATTCTCATCAAGACGTCTGCTTGTGCAGTGCAGAAACCACACCAAGCCCAGAACAAAGTCACAGAGCAGGTAAAGGCTATAAATCACCGCTCAGTCAGACGAGGGACAGACATAGACAGTCTCCGCCTTCTGTCACACTCTCCTCACAACTGCCTACAGCTTTACACACATATGAAAATATTCACATTCACGCACACACAAGATCACTGTCCACTGGGCCAGAATAGAAAAAAAGTGGTTTATGGGTCTAACACAGACGTCCGGGGTATTGTAGTTTTTGATTTACGATGGCCCTGTGGCCTGATTGTGATGTATTGCAGAGGCAGGGCATTTTACATTGTGATGAATACTGTTGGGTGTGGGACCAGATAAATTCTGAAGACACTTTAGGGGGTGCTGCATGCCAGGTGCTCAGCCTTGAAGGTTGACAAAGAGAAGCAAAACCATTATTTAAAGAAATAGTTTTTTTTTTGTTTTTTTTTTAAAATCATTGTTTAGCAAGCCACAAGCCAAATATTCTCATATCTTTTAAAAAGGGTGAAGAGGGAGGAAGACTTTTAATGGCGGTGTAATATGAAGGAAGAAAATAATAAGTCTACCAGGAAGACAGGACTACATGATTTGAAAAAGGTTGGAGACTAACAAAAAAAAAAGAAAATCACAATGGATTCCTCATTGCCAGTTGGGGTTTCAATTCCAATTTATGTGGTAGCTCATGGCAATATGGAGCAGGCACACTCCAAACTAAAAAAAAAGAAATCTGCAACTTGCCAATTGGATTCCCCCCCTCCTTCTGCCTCTCGTTCACTTCTCAACCCACATTTATTCCTGCAATTCTTCTTTCATCTCTGCCCTTTTCTCTCCATCTCCATCAGCTCTGAGGGAATACGAGCACAAACAAATGTGTGGGTATGTGTGATGCTTCGAATGGGCGCAGGAGAAAAGGGAAGAGAAGGGTACACAGCAAAATTCCCAGTGTATATTGTACTCTATAAGTGTACATTTAACTCCAGTTTCGGTGTATATATAGGTCCAAGAGTTCGGTGTTCACTGAACACCGACAACAGTGTAAAATATATACTCAAAATAAAGAGTTGGACTTGAACCCTCTGAGTGTGCAATTGTACTCTGTCACTGGTACTTTTAGACACTACTTTGGTGCTTTTTGACACTTGCAGTGTAAACCTAGAACTCCCAGAGAGTAAAAGATATACTCTTAAGTAAGTAATTTGTAGCACTTTTCAGAGCTGATTATTTAACACTCTGAGAGTGAGAATGTACTCTGACTGGTGTACACCCAACACCTTTGAGGTTAATTATTAACACTTCAGGAATGTATAGTCCACACAAAAGTTTCTTGAAAATATAACATCTTTATTATTATTGTTAACAAGTATCTTGTCTTAATGTTGTTGAAGTGAACAGTCAACTCTTGTTAGGACATAAAACATGTCTTAAGTTATGGAGCCATGGTGAAAAAAAAAGCATCTTACCACTTCAGTGACACATCTTTACAAAGCTGTTATTGATGGAAATTAACATAATTCATGTGAACTTACAAGGCCTTTTGTGTCAAGGAATCTTGGGAAAACTGTAAGCACTGTGCTGCATCGCTCAGGATCATGGATCAACTTTTGTCTGTGTTGGAAGGTTGCTCTCATTTTTATCAAGATCTGTTCTTTGTCTGTGCTGTGTTTCAGTAGAGATACGGCCTCGCAGCATTGGTCTCCCTCCAGCTGTTGCTCTTTAGTTACTTCCCTCTCCAACTCCGGTCCACTGCTGTCTGAAGTTTGAGAGCTCCTTCTCCGAACTCCACTGTTACTGCCGCCGCTGAGTTCTCGCTGTGTGTTTTTGAGCTTCCAGGCAATGTAGCCCTCGTTGCTATCTGCATCATAGAAATGCTCCTAAAAACAATGTTGAAAAAAAATTAAGAAATTTAAGCATGATTAGACACCTAGTGAAAGGAACTATAAGATGGAAAATGCATCAAAACATTATTCATTTATCAACAAAATTTACAAACAAAATATTGCTCTTAACACAGTACTGGATTGACTGTCATTTTCAAGAATGTTAAAGCAGAAGTAAGTGATATATTTGTGTTACTATAAGTCTTAAATAGTTATATCTTCTGACAGCAATCACTTACATAGTGTTTGGACTCAAACACGGGTCTCTCAGTCCCTCTGCTCTGCTCTGAGCCGAAGAGAAAACATTTATCGTATCCTACAGTTTTTATCCAATGAGGAGAGAGAACGGCTTGCAGGGCTGTGTGTGCAGCCAAGGAACGCCGTGAATGTGGTGACGTAGCGACGAGGACTGTTATGGTGCGTTCAAGGAAACTCGTATTTTTCCGACCGTGAAGTCATACCAGTTCGATCTGGTACGAGTTCACCGGTCGGAAGTTACGAGTGGCCGTTATAGTGACTTTCACCGGTAAAACAGGTCGGAAAAACACGAGTGGGTTGCCTGGAACGCTACAAAGTCGTAAGTTGTGACTTGAAGCTGTAATTTACGATTTCAAAAGCCTGCCTGGAACGCAGCATTAGCGAAAACGACCGGACCACTTACTTCTGCTTTAATTGCCCCCCTTGCTGCCTGCACAAGAAAAACCTGTCTCTATTGCTCCTATGAAACAACAATATTTTTATTATTATAATTTGAAAAGTTGGTTTACTTCTCTTTAAAATATATACTCACATAGCCCATTTTCGAGTAGGGATCTTTTAGAGAAGGGAACAGTGTCACAATCCCCAATGCATATTGTGTTCTTTTGTCCTTTGGCGGAGCTCTTCTGTGGGGGTAAACGATAGGTTGCATTGACAGGGAAAAAGGCTGTATGACAATTTACAATGGGGACCATAGACATGTCAACTCAAATGAACTACTAAACAATATACAAGTTGCATGGATAAGACTGTGTGTGTCTTGCAGATGGGTAATGATTAGTTTAGATTAGAATATTGATATTTTCATGGCATTACTTAGCCATATGATGCAAGGCCACAGTTTACTGGCCATTGTTGTCCTTTACTGATAATCTCATTTGATTACAACCACCTGTTTTTTTATGAACAATCAAATACTATGAATATACTCTTGACTGAGTTGTGCACCATGAAGCATTTGACTTACCCATACTTTTCCAACATATCAGCGACAACAATGTTGACAAGTTCACGGCGTGTTCGATCCTTCATCTCTCCTTTTGTTGCATATTCTTTAAGTATTTTCTTCCCTCCAGGCTTTTGTTCCAGAACTCTCTTGACAAGCTTAAAAACAAATAAAAATAAGCCAAACAAAAAATTTTGATGTCAAAAACACAATAAGAACATGGCAAAAGAATGTACAAAAAACTCACCTCTTTGGCCTGTGAAGAACTGTCATCAATATGCTGACTTTTTTGGGACTTTGGAATGCCATCATCAATGCATGGTCTTTTTGGAGACGTCAGAAAGATGTCATCAACGTAATGTCTTTTTGGAGACATCAGAAAAGTATCACTCTCTGATGAGCGTGATGATAGTGACAAGGTGTCTGTGCATGAAGATGCAGGAGAGTCTGAAAAGCGGGAGCACATCATTTTCAAAATCATGTTTTACTAATGATTTCATCAATTGACCCACAGTTTCAATTGAGAGTAGGTGAGAGCATGGGATCGTAAAACTGTGCATCTGTTTTTGTTTTTTAATACCAGTAATAGGCTACAATCAATTTTTGTGGTTGATACGGCCACATATTAAGCAATTTAGTCCATGACAGATAGTCTACTAGTTGGTAACTGAGTGCTCAGGTCAATATTCTTATCAGTTGACATGTTTCATAGGTAAATGGATCGGTTCTGAAAACAATGAAAAATAAAAAAAATTAAATTTAAACAGGATATTGCTGAGAACCAATAATTTTTGTGTTGTAAAGTCCATTTCAATGGTTACACGATAATACTGTAACCTTGCAAAGTACAATTTGATCAAATGACCACTTACCACCAGTAACTGAAAGAGTGTCAACAATGGTCCACAGGATGTCGGTTTTTTCCTCCAGAATGTCACTGAAGACCTCTTCATCGACCTCTGTTCCAGTGTCATCCAGCACATATGTATCTTTTTCAGTGGGTATACTGAACTTCATTTTAGCTTTGAATACAGAAAAAAAAATTAAATAAAGCTTGGGGTGCATTATTGTTCATCTTACTACCACATACACAGGACAAAGTGGGAAATACAGTTTTTAGTTTTTCTATCTTAATGGGCCACAGCACTGTAGAATAGCATGATGCCAAAAAGAAAAGAAAGCAGTTTCCAGAGTTGATTCCGGTACTGAGGAAAAATGATTAAAGTTAAAGCAAAATATGTCTTTAAAACCCTTACTGTGGCCAGCTGCAAGTATATCTCTTATTGGAGCTAGGAATGGCTGTTCATTGCCCAATGACACAATCTACCTATATTTTAGGCTACAAAAAGCAGAGACATTAACTTACCCTCCTTGAGAAAGTCCGAGTGTGAGGCTCCATTTAGTTTGATGTACTTCTTCTTCCCTTTGTATTGCACTTTGAACAGCATTGCTGCAGACCTCCCACAACTACAACACAAACATACAATTAGTGTAATGTCAGTGGACACAGTGCAAAGTCAGGCTTTGTCCAGGATTTATTTCTTTTCTACAACTGGACGCCGTCAAACCGGGAGAAATGGCAGACACACCTATCAACTAAGAAAAGGAAATTCAGTCCGAGCAAAGCGCTGGACCGTCGGACCGTCGGACCCATACCCGGCCGTCGCTGGCAACAGGGGCCAGGAGGGCTTTGCCACGGTGAGGACGGCTAGCCTCGTGTGGAGCTGCCACAGTGCTGACCTCTGCTCAGACACGTGCTAAGCTTCCGTTCTCATCATGGTGGCTCACGTTGACGGCGACGACTGAGTATGGGCACGACGCTCCAGCGTTTTGCTCGGACTGTATTTCATTTTCTCTGCTAGCAAGTGTGTATCATGCACAGTTACCCACTAGCAGCTAATTTCGAGCGGGAGTCGGAAGCTTTGAAGTAACGTTAGCTTCGGTAGCTAGCCACCGAGGGGGAGGGGAGGGGAGGGGGGTTAGCTAACTTTAAACCAATTCTGTGTTTTCTTTGTCAAATAACCTGCTTTACCGTGGCTAACATTACAAACACAATATTAATTCTGATAAATTAAACATTTGTAGTGACTTTACAACTGATATAGCAAGTTAGCTAAACTAAATTGAAACCGTGTTTGCCTATAAACATTAGCGTTTTTAGTTATTTACGGTAAATTACTTTTGAGGATTGAAATACTTGATATTTCGCATTATTTATTCACTTTATAGTTTCTTACCTGCGTCCCGCGAGCTGTACTCTGTCTGGCAGTCGTTGGTTAGTGCCGTTGCTGCTGCACTCCAGGAGAGCTCAGAGCATGTGACTGGATTCAACCAATGAGAGGGCTTGGAGAGCTGATGACGAAATCGAAACCTAACTCTCGGTGCGGCCGGGGCAGACTCAATCAAGCAATAGACTCTGTGGGAGTCCATCATTGTAAAATAAACACTACAATAACTCTACACTAACACTATTCATCGAGGAACACCACAGAGAGATTATGGTGCAACCTGAGAAGTGTACTTTGTGCCCATTTGACACCAAAGTGTAAAATTTCTACTCTCGTCATCAAAACTCTGGGATTTTAACTCTCTGGCATTTGCTGTGTAGAAGAACCTCAGTGTGTTGTGCACTGGAGAGATCGAGCAGTGAGTGGATGCACATCATAAATCTAAATAACTAAATAGTACTGATTTAGAAAGTATGCATGCATAAGGCATCCTAAACATATGACTGACGCTGATAGCATAGCATAGGGCAGACATCTGTTTACGTGTATAATAAATCAGACACAGGTGAAGGCTTCTTGTGATATAAATGCTCTGTAATGCATCGCCACTGGCAGTCCGCTCATGTGGCGGAGGGCTAGTCGTTAGAAGAAGATGATAACTGTGCTTGCAGTTTAATATCATAACATGTGGTAATCCTCTTAAGGCTAGGATAGTAGATGATCTCCAGACAAAGGGAGCCTTACAAGGGACAAGCAAAGCCCTTTGTACCTTATCCCCACCACTCTCCCTCTTGCCTCCCTGATGGGGGGGCAGCTGCTCCCTAAACACAGTAAGAACACACAAAAACACACATGCACACGTTACAATGAGCAAGGATGGGGGGCACCAGTTAACCCTACCCCCAAGCATAATCTCTCTATTCATAAACAGACTGTGTAAATCTCTTTAGGTGCTGAGAGGGCCTGACAGACACCTATAGGGGTGGGGCTTGGTACAGCGTCTCATTGCATGAACCACATCTGGCTTCAGATGGACATAGACAGGAAGTTCGTACTACTGATACAATTCTCTCACATTCTCTGCCACCCTCCAAAATCTTATATCTCAAAGGAAATATACAGTGTGTGTTATGTGCAGTGAAGATGAACCTGGTATCCCTTCTGCTACTCGCTATTTATGTCCATTGTCAGTGCTCACCGCCAATCCAGAAAGCAGTGCACCCAGTGAGCTGCAAAACAAGGGTGTGGAAGTGGGGGTGGGAGATAGTCATGCAGTAAATCTGATTTATAGACTGTAAACAGCCAGCTTGGTTCTGTCCAAAGATTAAAAAAATTGGCCCACCAGCATCTCTAAAGCTCACCTATGTGATGTCTTGTTTATTTAGTGTTGTTTATGGGGGGGGGGTTACAGTTCATATGTCCTTGAACTGTTTCTTGGCTTGGAGCTGTGACTTCATCCCTGTGAGGCAGCAGAGACTCCAAGAAGCTATTTTTGCAGGTCAAGTCAAGGCTTGCTGACTTGTCAGTTACCTACATGATTGTAAAAAAAAAACAAAAAAAAACCCAACACATTGCAACACTTATACAGAAATCAGGTCATCCTTTTGTCATGGACTTTGCTTCTAAGGTGGAAGGTCACCTCTGATCTCCTTTGAGCCTTGGCATTAGTGGCAATATTCAACAGCATCACTAAGAACAACCCATCTGTCTGTCTACACGGGCTGTATGCAGGCCTCTGCAATTCACATCGGCCAGCCCCCCCATTTCTAGCCCAACACACATACATACACAACTCAAACCCATAGAGATTAAAGCAACCACAGACGTATATCACTACATAATCCTTTGTTTAGAACAATTTCAGCATCTCAAATCACAACAGTGTCAACATCCTCTCCAGGATAGCATTTCTTGAAAATAATCAAAGAGATTATATCGGTTATTATTCAATGTGGAATATTACATTTAGATATACAATGTTGATACAAGGAAGATTTTTTCTAGCAATAAGATTAAAATACAAATATGGTCTCTATTGTCAGGGGATTAGTGTGAAGGTGAGTATACAATAATCCTGATGGTAAATGGAATATGAAGTAGTGGTGCTTTTAATGCAGACATATTGAAGCCAATACCTACACAACTTACAGGAGGTAGACCAGTAGAATCAGAAAGTAAAGGATCAATTTTAAAGGAAAGTGTAAATTCAGCAGAATAGATAACAGATGAGACATTTATAATTGTCATATGTTATGATATACTAGCAGATAGGCATACACACACACACACACACACACACACACACACACACACACACACACACACACACACACACACACACACACACACACACACACACACACACACAGTTAGGGCTTGACAGAGGGCACCTCTACAGAGAAAATACCCTGGATCATTGGGGGTTGAAATCTCACATTAATCCTTACTCACCCTTCCAGCCCTGCACATTAAACACCACACACTCTGCCCCACACACACACACAAATCCACAGCACAGCACATAGCGACTCCATGGCGGCTACCCTATCACCTCACCATGGCGACACAGATCCGTGTAGACACCATGCAGAATCGTATCCCCTCTCCACCTCATGCAGACACACACACATCACACATCACACACACATAGACAGACAGAGACATGCACACCACATGCCTGCCTAAAAGACATCACCGCTCTCTACAACTCCTACAGAGCTTACAGAATCGCTTTAAACATGGTACAAAGGAATGCATGAGTAGATTAGCACTCACCATTTAAGTATTAAACCACTGTTTCTAAATTATCTCCCTTAGAAATCAAGCACAGGACACAAGTGGAGCAAACAAGGGGAGAAAACATTCAGCGAAGAAGAAGGAATGAGTTGTTTTCATTTGGAGGATCAGATCATTTTTTTTCTTTCCCTTTGAGTTTTTGTCCTTGGTCTTTTTGGTGCTGATGGTGATTTAATTTGTAGTGTGAATAAATGTTACACACATTTCTAGTCAGAATCCATTTAGAATCTGTCAGTCCCTAGAATATGACAACACTGCATATTTTGAATCTTTTAATGTTACTTTCTTCAGAGAAATGGGATACATATGAAAATGCAGGCCTGAACATCACTTGCAAGTCAAGGACTGTATTTCAATTTCTCAATACTAATTTGGGTGCTTTATTTTCCCTCGAAATATATTTGAAGTGCTTTTGAAAAAGTGAAGATGTGTTTGAAATAGGGGTCTTTTATCTACCCACCTGCTTATTTTTTACTTTCTTATGAGCAAATACCTAAATGATAATTTAAAATGGACACTTTTAATGGGATCAAAGACTCATAGTAATATGTTATTCCACATTGTACTGTATCTTTTTCCTCTGAGTGAGGTTTGATGATTACGTTAGAAGTTATATAGTACCCTTCAATCAATATGCACGTGTTTCTGTGACAAACAAGATTATCTGTATCATCTTTGTTGATCCCTCAATGGTCATTGAAGCTCTTATAAAAGGCTCCTGCTCATCTCAGCTGCATTTTCCATCAATACCTCCCTGGAAGAGATTGTTTTGGTTCGCTAAGCCAGAGTGAAAAAAACCTCAAAAGGAAGTAACCTTTTGTTATCAGTGTTTGCTTCACAAATCCAGAGACTCTATCTGGCAGGATTATTAGCAGACAGATACAAGACATTTTTTTGGTATTTCAGCTAATTAGATGATTAGCTACAACAGTGGGGTGCATGAATTATAAGATGCCACTACTCAGGCAAAGATGGCATATAAATTGAAGTAAGTGGAAATAAAAAATACAACCCGCATGTGATTATAATTGAGTATAAATATAAAATCCCATGGGGTGTCATTAAGTGGGAAAATTTACTACAAAAACTGATTGAGTTATAGTAAAAAGCTGCATCCATCACCAGGAATCTAGTGGATAAATCATCCACATAAAAAATGGAAAACATCAGGCCTCCTGCAAGAACACTGGTGCATTTCTGTCCTAAAACTCTCTTACTTTTTCTGTGAGGTTTGCTTGAACGAGTACTCCAAATCAGATTTGACAGACTCTCTTAACTGTCTGAACGCGTTGTAAATCCCTCATTTCATCCTGATGAATGTCACCTGTTCATAAGTAGAAGCACAACTGTGAGACACTTATGGCATAATTCATGCCATAAGTGTCCATATAAGGCCACATGTTGCACTCCATTTGTGGCTGAATTTCATTGACAAAAAAATGTTACCAAACAGTAAAACAAGAATTTCACACCACAGCTTCAAGATGGTTTGACATGAAGTTAGATGCTTAAAGTGGCTGTGTGACAGTCACAAAGATAATAGAGGAGGATATAATAGTATAGTAGGTGATATTTGTAGATTATAGAAAATAATGCACATAGCCACCTATTGATTTGTGGGTTCCCATTCTGAAGCCTAGAGTTTGAATTTTGACCGTTGCCATCTTGGATTTTTGGAGCCAGAAGTGACCATACTTAACTGTGAGAATGATAATGGTTTGCTAGTCAAAAACAGGCTTAAAATCATTCAAACAAAATGTAAAATACTGTTAAAAAACTGAACATCCTTAAAGGGTCTTTTAGTACAACAAAATGCTGAACTTTTAAGACAACCACAATGTTACAATCAATGTTCATGAACTGAAGACACACTGAAACAATAATGGCTATGGCTACGCCTACTGTATACTCCGTGAATCCATAGTCACATTACCTAACCAATGTTGTTGCCGTGGTAATGACTGGCTTGTGATGGCACCCACCTTTCACTCAGAGCAGAAATAGAAAAAGGCAGCTGTTGGATGTTCCCAACAACTATAATGTAAAAGTTGCTGTGCCAAGATATACTAATAAAAATCATCAACTATAAAAAACGTACTTATTAAATTGGCAGTCATGATGATGATGATGATAATAGTATGGTGAAAAGAATACTAATTTTGCATGAATTCTGTTTTAGTATTTTAGTTTATTCCAGTATCATATTTAAACTCCAAATTCATTCAGAAGACATTATAATTCACAGTCAAACAAATGTTTTCCCTTTGTGAAGAAAGGCAGATACTATCACTTCAGGACTACTACAACAGGTCTGGAACACTCGTAAATTATGTTCATAACTAATAAAAAATTATGATGATTACTGATGAATACCATTCCTTTTCTTAAATAGAGTGTACGTGCCTTTTAAGAACGAATCTGTTCTACAAGTGGTTCTTGAATAAAGTCCAGTGACTCATAAGACACTTTAATAGAGTTGCAAGGAGGGAGGAGATATTTCAGGCACTCCTGGATCTGGAAGTAAAAATCCCATTTATTTTCCCCATAGACAATGATAAATGACTCATTGATGGAGCACTTCTGCAGCTTGGATAGGCATGTAAGTCTCCTGCTAAATCATAGATACTGCATTGGAAATATCTGGTCCTTTGATAACCAAAAAAAACAAAAAAAAAACAAGTCGAAGGTACAAGAATGTCTACATAAAAACGTCAGTGTTGAAGTTAACTATGACTCCTCAGGTACATTTCAGCAAGAAACATTCAATCACTGAGCTTAAAATTCAGTAAAGTGATGAGGTGGTGATGAGAAAAACTGATTTGATCCACTTTTAATATCTGGGTCACCTTTAAGTGAAGTTAGCTACTATGGTGTTGTGGTTTGTTTACAACTTCAGCGACGAAACATTTTCAATTTATTGCTGCTCTAAAATTTGAGATGAATTGATTTTCAGAGTTTTCATCCATAAACATTATTTAAAAAGTTGGACTCTCCAAATGACTGATACCACAACCTTTAAACCCATGACTGGACAATTTTTGCTGAAATTACCACAGTGGTCAAGACTGGGCCACCAACAATTTTTAAGCATAAATGATAAACGTAAGTTACTGATTTTTGTAGAGTTTTGTCTTGGAACAGAAGATAAATGTTGTCATGTTACCTCTCTTAACTACAATTGACTGTTTCTCAGAGACACTAATCGAATAAAATACAAATTTGTAAAGGAAAGTAACCTGCCAACTAAAATATTTTGGCTGATCTATGAGTGATTTCTCATTTCACCACCAAAGGCCTTTGTACTGTAGAAAAGAAGTGCAAATATAATACACCTCCTTTAAAAAGGGTTCACATCTTATCAACATTTAGTCTTTCAAGTCCAGCACAAAAGGCACATGTGTCAGTTCCCAGACAGGCCATTTATCCATTAGCAGGGATAAAAAGGTAACAAACAAACAAATACAAATGGGCCTTTGTCTATCCATTATTGGCGATCCTACTTTATGACTCTCAGCAGCTCCCACACTGCGAGGTTGATGTCATGAAACATTTAAACTGAAGCCACACAGAGACCCATCAGCGTGTTAAATGTGTGGTGGGAACAGATTTAGAAGATTTAGAGTAATGGAATAATCACCGTGAAGGAGCACGGCGGAGCGGAGTCATGCAAGACTAGTTGTGGCGACCTTGGCTTTTCGTCAATACAATCAGCTGTGTCTATCTCAAACAAACAACACAAGGTTTGCTGCCTTTCAAACAACTTAAAATCAAAACCAATCTCAATCGTGATTAAAGCTCATAGATTTTATACCAGACGCCTGTGAATGAAGACAATAACACTGAAAGAGCATAAAAAATGAATTTTCTTTTTAAAAAAAGCAGAGCGACTTCAAGTCTTAAGAAGGAAAAAAAAAAACATTGACATCAGATAAATTCACATTCTTATCTTAGCAAGAGATATTGTAACCTTTGAAGTCATTTTACAGTCATTATAAGCAGAGCAGCGAAATGTTCACAGATGATTATGTTTTATGATTTGCCCCTTGGGCTATGTGCATGTCTATAATATATGAGTACATATATGCAGCTGTTTCTTCATGTAATTTGGTCCATGTGTATCAGTGATGTATACTGTCTGAGTGCTGTGTAATTGTGTTGTCACTGAGGTGTGGAGAGAGCTGCTGGGAGAGGCAAAGAGAACGGTGGAGTGGGGCTGCTATAGTCTGTTGGTGGTCACTGAGGTGAAAAGGTCAACGCTGAGTGTTGTCTTCACCCACAGGCCCTAAAAGAGGATCTGTTTGTCTCAATCAACAAAGACCATGGGGGAGTAAATGGAGAATAGCTTTACAACTCAAGTGGAAGAGCACAAGCACACTCATGTTAACACACACACACATGCACACACACACCAAATCTATCAAAACTTATTCCATGCTTTCAGCTTCTTTCAATCTCTCTTGCTCTCTGCCTCTCTGAATCCCTCACCCTCCTCCTATCTCCTACTCTCTGTCTTTCTGAGTGGGATTTGTGATCTAAGATCAGTGTGGCCGTAATGCCCTTCTCAGTACACTGACAGATGATACAGCCTGCCCTTTGGGCTCCAGTCGGAATGGCTAAAGATCAATACTTGAGTAGGCTGCCTGTCAGCATTCACACAGACATGCACACATGCTCACACACAGCATATGCACACACACACACACACACAGCATATGCACACACACACACACACACACACACACACACACACACAGGCATTCTCATGCAAGGCTAGCATCAAAGCCCATCTGAGTCGGCTGGTATTTACCGGAACAGGACCTGGATGTGTGTAACACAGCAGGAGGGGACATTCCCAGGATAGTTCCCAGCCTAGAGGAGCATTGTGATTGGAGGATGACGTATCTGTGGATTTCTGCTCACAGATTCCTCTGGCTCCGTCAACTGGTTAAATTAAGCGGTTTGGATAGACAGACTGACTGACTGACTGAACAAAGCAACAGGTTGAAGAAACAATCAAGAGGTGTGTGTCAGGGTGGCCGTTTAACCTCTGAGGGAACATTTGTGTGTGGTCATTTGTAAATGACACCTCAATGAGTTCTGGTATGAATAGTGTCTTTGGTGAGGCTCCAATAGCTACAAGATGAGGACTTAAATACATATTTACTCACTTAAACATACTAAATGTAAACATTTTAAATCACAGTGTTCAAGTATACATAATTACATTGCAAGATATGTTTCTTTGTAATATAATAAGTTAGCTTTCTTTATTAAAAGGGAATGTGATTTTGGGTCTTACTCCTTATTGAATGAAAAGTTGTTGTTTTTTTGGTTTTTTTTGCAATAAGGCTATGATGAGCTCCTGAACACCAGGCTCCACTCAGGTACAAATATGCAGTATAATTACACTCCTGGATGGAAAAAAAATAGAAATCTCTCTCCCTCCCAACACAATTCTCCTGTCCAGAGACCTTCATTTGATAACTGTAATGAAATGTAAATGCTGAGAACTATTTGTTGGGTGCAACATAAAGAAAATATTTATGTTTTTTTTTCATTTATATTCATTCAGTAGTAGATCATCATATTGCATTGTTATGAGACAAGCAATTCATACATACCAGCATGTACAAATATAACCCAGTGCACACAAGCTGGCAGTTGTATACAAAGTGTAACATTATTTATTTTGACAATGAGGACTGCCGTGGGGTAATTTCAAATTCATGTCAAATGTACATCCTTTCCAAATATACAATGCCTCTGTACACTCACACCATATTTCCAAACAGAACCAATGTGTATTGACCTGTGCAAATAAACAGTGTCCATGGGAGAGCCTGTATTGCCATCGTTCCATCTTGTGTTGCATCACTGATCCTTGCTACATAAATAACAAGAGTGCACTCAGTAGTGTGCAAATCTCAACCAGGTGTGTCTCCCTTACAGTCAAGATAGTGTTTTTTCATGTCTAACTTTAGTGGATTATAACATATCAGGTACGGAATTAATCTGCAGATGCTCCTGTACAAGACGAAACAAAACTTTTCTATTGATGTCAGCTTCCTTCCTTATTTTTTTAGCCTAACTGGTTGCCAGAAATGCAACATTCCAAATTGAAGGAAATGTTGATCACATGCCGGTTAAGAGGAGTGAGTACTCAGTAGTCAATGGCAGTATAAAATTGTTTTTAAAAATGTCCTTGATGAGAGGTCCTTGAGCCATAGAAGTGCATAAAACATATTAGGCTGATGTGTCTATTAATATGCAAGATTTGCTGTTAACAGATAAAAGCATGCATACACATACAGACACACAGATGTAAGAACACACACGACCAAATGCATGATCTCCCTCCAGGCTAACCATAACCCTGGTGGAGATAAAAAACAGTGATATATAAATAATGCAACCACATATTTGACGCTCAGAATAACACTGCCACCCCCACATTCAAGTGCCACCATCCTCTCTCAAGCAGACAGTAATTTATTGTCTCCCAGTGCCGTAGCAGAGTCAATCAATAGCCAATTAAAGACAGGCATATAAAGTCTCCGGTGGCCAACAGTGCATGTGGTACTGTTTGGCCGGGGAAATAAATATGTAAATAGTTCACTGCCGGAATAGTGTCAGTATCTTTCACCAGGCACAAGAGGGAGGGATATCAATAAAAAACCCCACACACATACAGACCTCAACACTCCACCACAGTCAGTCCCATCACCTCCTGGAACTGTGCTGTAAGGCCACTAGTGGTCAGAGAGGCCCGAAAGAACCGTAACCCCACGCTGTCTTAATGATCATGAATAAATGGTCTGCTGTATAGCAAATCATTTAGTCACTCACACATATATGCAATGTTTAGGGAAGTAAAGCAACATATACACTGCAAAATAACTATGTTTCCAAATGCCCTGTTGTTGCTTTTTGTGTAATTGTACATTTAATCACAGTGAACACGAACCTCACAAACCCTAATGGGCCAACACTTTCTCTTATTCTTTTTTCTGCTGCACAGAAACTTTGTAACACCTTTCATGGTGAAAACAGGGCAGTGAGGATGCAGCTGGTTCCAGATATATAGATCTAGTTTCTGTCTCTGACAGGCCAAAAAATATGTTTTTAAAAAAAGAAAAAAGGCACAGTAATGCTGCAGACGTCAAAGACAAAACAAACTGGAAAAAACAGACTACTGGAAAAAAATAATTCTCCCCGCAGACAACATTACAAACATGGAGGACATTGAGGCTATCACTGAGTTTGCTTTATCTTGAGTTGCTATGTGAATATCATATATGCTTTGATTTGCAAACAGAGATAGGAATTCATTTAAATACAACTGGTGATAAAATAATCACTTTTAATTATTTTAAGCTCGGAACAACATGGCATTATCACATTATATTATAGCAACATAGTAGACTTATTGAATTAGGATGTTGTTTGAGCTGCTACAAAAAGGATGACTAATCTGCTGCCAATACATACTTAATTAAATACATAAATCAATAACAAGATGGCATTATTAACAGTATATTGACCTTTCAAGGAGTAATACACATGATCATAAAAAGGATTAATTGAAATTAAGGACACTTAAAATCATTACACTGATAGTGTTTGGAGCAGCTGGGACTTGGCAGCAGTGCAATGCATCTTTACTGTACTTAGGTACAGTTCTGAGGTACTTGTACTTTACTTGAGTATTTCCATGGAATGTTACTTTATTTTTCTACTATACTATATTTATCTGACAGCTGTTGTTATTAATCATTTAGTAGTATATGATTTTACATACAAAACCCATGATGAACAATTAAAATATGATATATGCAGTGCAGATATAAAGTAGTTCCAATCAGCCCCACCTTATGCAGCTACTACTATAAAATGTTGCTTTAATATCAATCCATCAACAATTACATCTAATAACATATTTTGTAGTAAAAATAACTTTACTTAATAACTGTACTGTTGCTTAAGTACAATTTTGAATGTGGGGTTTTTACTTTTAACAGTACTTTTACATTTTGATATTGCTGTTTCTCATTTCCCCAACCAGGGTTACCTGTACACCAGGGAGTACTGCAGCAGTTGCCAGGGGTTAAAATAAACTGAAATTACAAGATATCCAAATACTGAATCTGCTTTAACACCTGAACACCACCTGTTGCTTTTGAGTGTGCATAAAAACTAATTAGCAAGCAATAGGAGAGGTTGAAATAGTTAGCTACAAGCAACGGATGCACCTGTATCCTCATAAGCTGTGCAGAGCACACAGAGCAATCCCAGGTGCAACAGCGTGGCCTGAAATGAAAGACACTGCAAAACAACCCTGTCTCCAAATGGATGAACAATTGAAATAGTTAGCTTAAAGTAAACAATTTAAATGTCTAACTTCTGCCACTATATACAAACTTGACCAAACCAACTTAAACACCTACATCATCTACTGAATAAAAAAAGATATTGTAAATATATCTATATCATGAATAAACACATTTGGAACATGATGAGTGATGCTGGTGAAGGACGTCAGGAAGGTCTAACCGGTCTAAGTGATCAAGGAGGAACAGAATAGTTTCATAAAATATATACTGATCCTTCTCAACCACTGAACAATTCTAGAAACAGCGAGAACTGGTTTGAAGGTGCAGTACTATACTGGAAGAGAGCTGTCTGTCACTTACACATATGTGCAAACAAACATACTGTACAGTGATCGAACACCCTGCTGATATAAAGCCTATTGTGGGATGTTTAGATTTCTTGGTAACAGAGATGCACTGTGGGAGTGAGCCTGATGCTCAACACACAAAACCTTGACCCCTTCAGTCCAAAACACCATGAATAATCTCCTGCCGCGGAACTTTACACCTCGATACGGGGCCTCTTGAACACTCATCCCCTTGTATGAATAGCATTGCACACTCTTGGCTCTACATTCCTCCTTCTGCAGGCTCTGCCAATACAGGCGCCGTTGGAAGAGCCTGACAGTTCAGCCTTGCTTTGATCTCAAGGCACAGGTTATCTGTTGCGTGGCTAATTTTAGTTAGCCCCTATAAGCTATGCTTCTCTTTGAAGCATGCAGCAAGGACTTCTGGGTGGTTATCAGTGTGGCTCCTACACTTTTAGGGTGCAGGATTAATTCTCACATCTATGAAAGTCTTCTGTAATCTGGACTAGATTATACACCTTGCTACATCCGTATCCTAATCAACTCTGTGCACAGAGCAATTTCAGTTGCACCAATATGGGTGCTGAAATTGAAGAATGAGCTACAGTGCCTTTCCATCCAAGGAGGCTTGCTGAATAAATAGAACAATACGCAGGAGTTGTTTGAGGAGAAATGGTATTAAATCCTCATGGGGCATAAGGCGCTCTCAGTTTCATTTTGCTGCGATGTTAACAGATTATCATAGCAGATGGAGAAAGGGTTTAGCAGGTGAAGGCAGAAATCTTACCTTTCCTTGGAGGGCGAGAAGTTGTAAGAGACTGTCTGCCCTTCCGGCTGTGGAGGTCAAAATTCTGCAAAAAAAAACAGTCAGTCAGTTTATTTGGTCTTACTGCCAGAATTTGTGTTTGGAATATCATTCTTATGTTCATTTATTTTTATTTATTCACCCCTTCATTTATTCAATCAGTCTAGTCTCCTACAAGCTTGTATTCTCTACCTCAGCTTCACCCCATCCCATGAATGATAATGGCCCAGAGAAACAAGCTTACTCAAACAATAAAAAAAAGGAATATAAAAACACAAGCTTGTATCTGACCAGCCTGGAGTTGTTATTAAAATTTGAAGAGCATCAGCAGCACAACCTCAGGGAGAGTGTGTTTACAGCAGGTTACACAGTAGTACACTAAAGTTGTCTCCCTGTGATTTTACAGAGTGGTCGGCCAGCTGGTCTGAGCCTCACTCAAGACAATAAAGTACTCAGAGCCTGACCTTGCACACCGTAGCAGAAAGCCCGGTCACAACACGAACACGGGACAGCATGTCCGGGTGAATGTTAAGTCTTGAAAGCAAATGTGCCTTTTCGTTTCACACCTATGTAGCAGGGCACATATGTGATTCTCTTTCTTTATATTTCAACGCGGTGTTTGTCCAGCACACTACTGAGATCAAACACATGTAGGCATACAAGAGGCACAGGAACATACACACAGGAGAAGCTGTGCAGCTAGGGTAAGGTACACAGAAAATCAAAGCGCTGCACTTGCTCTCCAGCATGAATGATGATTCTCCAGGAGCACCTTCAGATGAGAGGAGCAGGAGGTGTCTGCAGGCTGATTTAGCGCCTCAATCTCGTACAAGAGGGGTCACTTTTTCCCCCGCAGGATGACTTACGAGGGCACAGCCGCTGCTTTCATTTCCATTTTATTCTGAGGAATGGTGGCTAAAGTTTCCCTCTATCTGTTGTAGAAGCTTTTGCATAAGCTTACTGAAAGACAATGACCAGTGCCAGTGCCAAAGGCGCTATTCCTGTGTAATGTTCTCTACAAGGATAGTGATAGTAGTTCAATATAACAATCTATCGGAGGCCTCCTGAGATTTGATTACAAGCTGAAATGTTCTTTATACACAGGAAAAGGGGACATGGCACTGTACATTGAAGCAAAATGTCTGAGCCTGATTGGTCAGGAGCAATGAGTGCACATACTGTATCCTACTAGTCAGGTGTGAACCTTAGCATGCAAATGAGAATGATCTTACTGTGTTTTTCCCCCCATCTTTTCAGAAGCTCTTTTCATTACAAACACATTTATTGCATAAAGGATTTGAAGATGAGGACAAGACAGAAAGAATTGGCTAGTGAAAGGAAACTGAGTGTAATGTTTGTGTGTGAGTGTGGCAGAAGGCGAGCACTGATACATAATAAGGAAATAGAGAGATAACAAGAGAATGCGGGGGAAATAAAGACAACATAAATAAATAAATAAAAATAAAGCGATCAATAGAGCGAGAACGAGCCAAATACTGTACAGAATGAAAGCAGAACAAACCAAAGAGTGACACAGCCTGCAAAAACAAGACAGTTTGTTCCTCCCATTAGCGGGCAGAATTAATTAGGGCTCCATTGACACACTGTGTAACAAGACAAATACAATTATGTTACATCATTACTCCTCATCATTACGAGCTTGCCTCCTTCCTGTTCCCTTTGGGACTGTGGACAGCCAAGTGGACAGCCAACTCTAAACAGTGGCTGCGGAAAAAACAAGATGGCTGTCAGCATTCATTTAGCAGAGCGCTGGAACAACATTTCCACAGTACGTCACGCTCAGAGGATAGATATTGGTTCCTGGTCATCAGGCTTTGTATAGTACAGCAGAGATGTAGCAGTGTAAACCTATTGAGTTAGTAATGGTCCTATAGCAATAAACAGAACATAATTTGGCTTGAGATGTGATCACTCAGTCCTGTGAGCTATATTTACCATCTGTGGCCCTTTACCCTGTGTGTGTTTCCGTATACAGCATGTGGAGCATGTGTGTACGAGTGAATGTGCTTCAATGTGTGCCCCCGTGTGATCGCGCAGCAACTATGATGATAGCTAGTTATCTGGAGAGACATACATGACATTCTGTTTTACACTTTGGACACTGAGAGCCTTCTCACAGCTTTGTGGGTGTTTGCATGTTCGCATTCAAACACAATTCCTCAAAATCTGACAAGGGGAAGAAAGCTGACCTTGGCATTCCAACATACAGTCTTCTGTTCTCAAGGCTGCAACAAATCAAGAATCGAAGAAAGAGAAAAAAGAAATTCAATCTCACAGGATCACTTGAGGCACCCAGATGGTCATGTTTTTGACTGAATACAATATATGGCCTTGCAATAAGGATCACAAAAGCAGACAACCTTGTTTTAATAAGAAAGCAGGGGGTGAGGCGTTGAAAAGCCGCTGCTGTGCTGTGTGTGGTAATGGGGTATCATTTATCTCCTGCAGCTGTGGCATACACAGAGCTCACACAGCTGTGAATGAGGCGGCGGCGGCGGCCAGCGCTGGCGCACAACAGTAAGTCAGCTGAGAATGGCTGGCTTTACTCTAGCCGAGGAAGAAAAGTGTTCAGGACATGTAGCATTTCTGCAGAAGCCAGGAGGTAAACGTTACTGTACCAATAATAACTTTCAAGATGAAATGTTAGTGTAAAAGGTATTCATTAAATGGATTTGAGCATAAAAATGGACAACAATAGGCTGAAAATACTGCCGGTTATGGTACGGAATCACTTGATTGGGTTGATTTCAGTAATTCTTTCATATGTCCAGTTGTGGCGCATTTAATGAAATTAGTGTGAAGTAGGCTGTTTTGGCTTTTTTGTGAGCTTTACTATGCCTCCGAAGAATCATGCCATCCAGGGTTTAACACCCTGTAAGGATTATGAACAACAAGCTACAGAGAGCGTTCCATCCATTCCACACTCAATCTGCTTTTCTTGCACAAATGCATAAATTGAGACATAACAATGCTTAATCTCTGTTCCATATGCAGTTTGGTTAGTGGACAGTGAAATTGAAATGACAGGAGGTGGAACGGAGCACATCCGGGTAAAATTAAGGTATCACTCCTTCGTTTAAGGAACTGACAGGCTATTGATCGTTCCTTGGCTAAGCCTTGAGGTTCAAACACATGTCTCACCAGCATGTGCATACCTGTGTGTGAGATAGACGTGCAACAAATGTACTGCAGTTGTCACACAGCTGACCTTGCTGTGTTAACACAGCCCTGAGGGTAATTCTCAACACCACCATTTATTGTATATAAATGACATATTTATGCACACCTTTCCCTTTCCTCTCTTTGCTTCTTCCTCTCTCTCTGTCTTTCTCCTTCTCTCTTTCCCTTGATCGGACAGTTGCACCCAACAGCTGTCCCTCCATATCTGTCTGTTCAGATCAATTCCTTTCCAGCATCACTCCCTCCCTGTATCCTCTCCTCTGCCCATGACAACATTTCCCTGGCAAAAGCCTCTCCACAGTAAGTGGTGTCCCGGTTTAATCCTTCTCTACAGTGCTGAAGGGGAGAAAACGTCACTTTCCAAATCCTCAACAGCTGCATCCGTAAGGTCGGACTCTCAGTCCATCATCTCTATGCATTGTCGTTGTGCCTCAGTATCACCCAGCTTCACCTCTTCACGCCATCGCTCACAGTAGGACAGGGCATGGAGGGCATGACGCTTGCACCCAGGAATGCTGGAAAGGAGCCAAAACAGATCCCCTTTCATGAAGTATACGAGCAGCATGGATGCTTGAGCAAACACGTGCAGCCGTGCAACACACATACATGCTATACTTCTGGCACCATGGGGATGTGAAAATGAAAAACGGAAAACAGGGGGATCTTGGGCTGAAGCAGACGGCTTAAGTTTGTCTATACTTGTCTTTACTCTACTATATTTCCAGCCCTGTATGGAGGCCACATGGTTTCATCAGAAATCTGCATGACTAAGGCACAGGCATTTATCAGTTTGAATTGCTGTGTAATTCAAGACAGTGGGTGGCTTGGCCAAGCTCTGATTGCAGGCTGATGTGTGTGGAAGTTAAGTCGGGGGGCTGCAGGGGAGCTACTATAGGCTCTGGCAGTGAGCCAAACTGTGTGGCATTGCTGTGTGATGAGATCTACACACGGAGGTTCCTGCAGAAGCCGAATTATAAAAGAGGACGGAATTCAATGGACAGCTTTAACAATGCTATTACCTTCTACATAGATACTGAAAAGGGCTGTCAGCATAGCTACAGTACAGAGAACATGCTCAATTGGAAATGGAACAGTGAGGAAATACAGTTTTAGGCTGTCAAGGTGATCGTAATAATGGGCTTGTTTTCATTTAGCTGGCTGGTACATCTTCAAATTTCGCATATGAAGGAAGAAATCATCGGCTTTAATGGTTCATTACTTTACCTTGAGACACAATTTATTGTCTGTTCTTTTATAGACAATTTAGATGACAAGAACGAGCTCTTCACTTTCAGTCGTTGTGTACTGTGGTGCCGACTACTTTGCTTTGAGGGGGACACACATGCACAATGCACACATACTTCGTCACTGTTAGAATAGGTTCATGGCTCAGCTATGTGCCAAGGTTCATGGTGTGCTGGTGAGGAAGAGTTATGACAACTCTGCTCTATCTCATCAGCCTAACTGTCAACCCACACAGAATCATGTATGTGTGTGTGTGTGTGTGTGTGTGTGTGTGTGTGTGTGGTGGTCTTTGGGGGGGTGGGGATATTGCAGAATTGATGTGGGCTCTTTCAAACAGCAAATGCCTGGAAATGGGTGGAGCCACAGGAGCCAGATTAAAATTTAAATGAGCCAATTAAAACGTACCGGTCTAGCAAGCCTGCCACAAAAAAAAAAGTACACGACACAAACAAGGGCAGGGAATAAAAATGAATGGAACAGAGATTTTTATGGTTAACTGGCTTGACGAATTGGTTAAAATATTTTCACTGATTTATGTTGTTCTCTTTTAAGGGAAACAACTTTTTGTTTATAAGACAGACGCTTGCCCTTTAACACTAGCTTTAGGGTTTGGTTTCCAGCAGAATATGTCCTGTAGTGTGCACCCGTAGAACAGATGGCTATCTCATTGGGAAACATGTGGCACAAAGCGAACAGTTAGAAGAAGAGGGAGATACTGTAAGGAGGCCCTCAGGCAGGCTTGTTGTGATTATCGACGATTAGCCTCTCATTGGGGAAAGAAAGGAAAACAAGTCTTCAAAGTTTACACACATTGGCCTGTAAACCCTGCAGCAAGCTCCTGCTTTGTCATCAAGGTGGCGAGAACTGCTTTAATGCTAAATGCTTTCAATTCTTTTTCGCAATAATGCAGTCTAATTCAACTGCACTGCATCAATCCTGCCTTTGAAGTTGAGCCCCTGCATGTCTCAGGTTCATTGTCATTTAACACACTATGCTGTAAATTCTGAAGACTCTAATAAGAATGTTTACAGTACTGACGTCTTGTTACAGTAGATAAATACTTAGTTTTCAGGCGGTTTGCATCCTGCTTTTTCTTAATTCCCCGTGGTCTCAGTGTCTGAGATGAGTTTATGTGTGGGAGTTAAATAAACAGATGGACTCCAAGGAGGGATGCAAAATGCAAAACAAATGCAAAGTAAATCACAGTGAAACAACGTACACACAAAAATACAAGATACTCAGTTATGAGGAGTGAAGCAGAAAAAGTCATCTTACAAATTTACTGTTTAATGAGATGGTGTCCAAATTCATAAATCTCATTCTCTGGAGTCATTTGTATGGAACACATGCAGACTGCACATGCTAGATATATATATATATATATATATATATATATATATATATATATATATATATATATATATATATATATATATATATATATATGCCATATGCTCATTTCACATGCATCATGATTCGTCAATTATGCAGGATTTTGTACAACCCTGTGCAATCGAATGAATACAACAACAATACAAATGTATTATAATGGCTGGCCTTTACTCCCATAGGGGGGGTTTACAAGCTTGTAGCCTGCTGATGACAAACTGAAATCATTCATCCATTTAGCTTGTCTACAGCTGTAGACGTTATTCCAAATGCTCTGTTTTTACCACCATTCCACCAGTCAGGTTTCCAGTGCCAGACGCCAATTTAGCCTACGCAGTGCTAGCTGGCACAGCTGATATGTTGCTTTTATTTTCACGTATTTAATGCCAACCGAAGAAGAACCGAACATCCAGTCCTATATTACACTGTATCCACTCCCCGCCTTTATGACACATCCAGCAATTGCAAGCTGTTACTAGTTTCCCATGTTGCCCAGCAGCTAAAGCACATAAGAACACTGTAGTTTAATATTTTTGCACTTACTGTAATAAATATGCCAAGAAGATTTCTTGGGATGGAGGTCCTAACAGATCCTTACACCCACCTAGGGATAGCATCTAGAGATTGAGAGCTGCAGATCTACTGAACACCGGAAAGATCTTGAGGTACCCAAACGCCACATAAGACCATGTTTCAACAAATAATCTCTCCATTTTCTACACTGCGAACCCTCCAACCTACTATCCCTTGTGGCCCTGGGCAACCGTGACTCTAATGCACAAGAGAAGGTTTAGAGTCTCAGGGGAGTCATGAGAGCAGATTATCACCTTAGTCAGAAGATAAACAGCGCCCATCATGTACAATCATCACCAGAGGTTTGGAATGGTTCCAGGTCCGATGCCCCTTGTGCTTGTGTGCATGTATGTGTGTCTACATGCCTAGGTTGTTCGTGTGGATACAGTTTGCCTGTGTCCACTGCAGAGGCCATGCCAAGTTGGCCCAGCAGGCTCTAGCTGTTGATCCTCTGTCCTCGTCCTAAAGGAATTTCCTTCCTGATCCAGCATGCAATCAGAGGCATCTGCAGTGTCCACTTTGCCAGAATTCCTCCATCTCCCCCAAACGCACACAGACGTGCTACAGCATCTGTTAGGACACACACATGCCAGGGAGAGGCGCAGCTGTGCACCCATCAACCCAGACACACACACACACACACACACACATTTTTTGGAAACATACTCATCAGAGATCACCGCACATAAGCGGCTGGGAAGTGAACAAGTGCTCCAATGCCACAGGGGTGAGCTGTCATCACCCATGACCTAACAAAATCCATCTCATCATTGACTAGCATATCATCACCAGTTGGCAAAGTTCACAGCCCTATGTTCTGCTCAGCTCAGGACTTCAAACGCTGCCTAAGATTTCAAAAAATCTGAAACATTTGAGGTATGATTGATTACATTTGCCTTGAACCGGACATTTCATACTGCTGAATGAGGCTATTCACTTACTGTTTTAATTGAATAGATAAACTGTTTTGATGTGAGACCAAAAGACAAGAAAATATATCTTGTTCCACATTTGATGAACATGCAGCGCCTCAACCCGTGTGCCCTTTACCTTCCCTAACAGGACAACAGAATAAGTGGAAAATAGATTAATAGTTTCTGGATGAATACCAAAAAACATATCAGTCTGACACGAGATGTGGTATTAGCGGTTCATATCCTTCATGCTAATTTCCAGAGAGTCTGTCTGCCCTGAGTAATGCCATACTGGATTTATAGCTGATAAAACCTCTATTATTTCATTTCTCTCCCCGAGTTTTAAATTAAGGTAATAGACAAGCTAGTGGTACAGTCTTAGAGAATTAAAGCTGGGGCCGAATGAAAAGGGAGGCGAGGGGTATGATAAGTGCGGACAGGGAACAGTGAGCAGCAGATGAAATATGTGCTTGGAAAACATAATTAGCAAAAATGGCTGTCATACACTCCTAACCCGCTGCAGTGCAGAGGACAAAACCCCACTACAGACTGTCAAACACAGATACAGCAGACTAAAGATACCCTACAATTTCTTGTCTTAATTCTCTATTCATGTTCTGAGGGGATTATGTGCACATCAGCTATAAAAAGACCTTACACACAGTACTGCAGCAGTACTATCAGGCATGGACAAAGTGTCGAGAGAAGAAGACAATTCACATCGATCACTATTTCACACGTATTGCTTTATTCCACAGAGTGTAGTTCTGTCAGTGGACGGATGAAAGCCTTGATCCGCACAGATTCCAGAGCTGTCTTTATTTAACAGCATTCACAATCTCCACATTGACAGCAGGTGTTGATAGGCAGAAAAAGCACACAGCATGTATATGTTTTCCTATTATGGATACTCTTTCTGTGTGTACATTAGATTATGTGAACATGTGTGCAGATGCAGAGGATGCCAATGAATGACGATTGGTATGTCCATGTCTAACCCTGCGTGTTTGTGAATGTCTGTATCTGTGTTCTGTGTGTGTGTGTGTGTGTGTGTGTGTGTGTGTGTGTGTGTGTGTGTGTGTGTGTGTGTGTGTGTGTGTGTGTGTGTGTGTGTGTGAGTGTGTGAACATCTTGGCAATGTTCGCAAGCTCCCTGCAGGTGTTTAGATCTACACAAATCCCCACTGGTCCTTCCCAGCTGAGGCCGGGGCATAAGGCTCATCTACCCCTTCATACACTCTCCTCTCATTCTTCAGGCCATGTTCGGCAGGACAGAAAACACTGCCAGCCCCATGAGTCACGCATCCGCTGGGCACTGGGCACACGGGAGAATGAGAGAGGAAAGATGAGAAAAGATGAAGTGCATGTAGACAAGGGTGAATGATTGAAGAGCGAAGGGATTTAAGAGACAGCAAAAAACAGGAAGAAGTAAGGAGAGTAAGGAGATTTTAAAAAGTGAGGAAATTGAGGGCAAGTGGCAGTGAAGCAAAGGAAAAAGGAGAGAATGTATTGGGAGTCTACAATGGGGAGTTTATGTGACTTTTGACATGTGATGGGTTGCACTATGCACCAAACACATCTCCTGAGGGTTTTAACAGGTCTGGTCCGACATCTTAAGTCTGCCTCTCAAAACAAGCAAAGACACAGTCACATCCGCTAACCGTCCACAGAGACAAGCATGAGTCTGTAAGTCTTCCTCTACAAACTGATGACAGGATTTCACATGAATTCACAAAGCACCAGCAGGTTACACTAAATAAGCAAATCTGGAGTCAGATTACACTGCAAAGACACATGGGAAACAACTCTTCACGGCATTGCTACTTTTGTGTGTGCGAGTGGGACAAATACTACATGATAAATTGCAGGTGAACATCAGATGTCAGCTTTCTGATATTTGTTTTGTCTCTCTCAAGCCGCTCAAACAATCCAGGCATTATTTAGGTTCCGCAGCTATAAGGGCAGAAATGAGATATAGCTTGAGGAAGTATGTCTTGGCAGGGAAATTAATACCAGAGCCACTGCTGTATGGATACATGGGCTGATGGTACACTTCAAAATTGGAAAATGAAAAAATAAATAAATAAATATATATATAGATATATATGTACACAGACTGATTTATTGGACACGATGGATGGAAAGGAGATACGAGAGGATAAGAGGGGGACTCTCTGCAGTAAGCTCGGTAGAAAACAGTAAATTGGAGAGTCTCGTATGTACAAGGTCAGGTGATTGAGAGCTACATCATTTGATGATGAGTGTTGAACAGGCAGACAGAGAGTAAGTGAGCCATTCATCCACCTCTGCAGCTGCCCTGTGACTGAGAGAAATCCTGCTCTCAGGCAAGTCCACATATTATCACACAAACTGTCCTGCATTCTCTCTCTCTCTCTCTCTCGCTCTGCTCTCATCTTTTTGCTCTGCATTTGCAAAGGAAAATAACAGGATAAGAGAATTCAACAGATAAAACATTTCAAGCCTTCTTTCTTAACACCCCCATCTCTGTGATTCTTATTTATCAGCGTATAGACAGAAATGTTGAACAACAGAGATGACTGGATTGTCTTTGTCTTATGGCTATATCATGTTGTGGATGGGACAGGTCCTCCACTGCGGTTTTGATCAACTCTCGGGGATCGACAGAGTGACTGATGGACCCATGTCAGTCCTGCTACCTATTCATCTCCCCAGAAGGGGAGGGAAGGCAAAGACAAACTGATAGTGGATTGCAGTGATGCAATGATAAATCCAGAGCGAGACTGTAAGCACTTTTAGTTTGTGTACGTGGGAGTCTGGAAAGACGGAGTTGGCTTGCAGCAGGAGGATTTTTAATGATACGCTTCATGACTGCGATTTTAATGTGCCCCGCTAATTATGATATTGCCATGTTAGCCTTTTCCAAGCTATTCCACGTAATGAGATAGAGAGAGACAGAGGGAGAGACAAGGCATGAGTACCCTGCCCTACACAATGTGTAAGTATCATTTCAATCTGTCACTCAGCAAGGGGTAGTGATGAATTAAGCGCCTTACTGTCTCCCTGGCACCTGGCCACTGTTTTTTCTTTAGGTCTCCTGGTGACCAAAATGTCTCTCTGAGCTCCACAGGGGCTCCTGAGGGGGATCTTGACACAACCACACACACACACACTGGGACATGCAGTACTGTACCATATGTCTGTGACTGAGGAAACTATTCTTTCTCCAGATGTGCATTTTGTGTACGTGTGTGTGTGAGTGTTTTTTTTTCTCCCCTCATTAGAAAGGATCATTCTGCAGCCAAGTGTCACCTTCATCATTCTGTCATGTATCCTGCAAATTCTCGGATGTAATAGGAAGTGATAGCCTCAGGGAAAAAATGGACCCATTGGAGCTATTAAGAAGAAGAAATAAAATTAATGCAAAGGTGACTTATGGACAAGAAATCTTTCCGGAGGTCTCGAGTTTCTCAGCCGGGAACAATCTATTAGAAGATCTCCTGGATGGCAAATTCAGTGCAGAACACAGAGCACAAATCATGGAGTTATAAATACCCATTAAAATGCCATCGAATGGTGACTCCAGATGGCAGACAATTGTATCAAAAGGTGCACACTCTATAGAACATGTGAGTATTTTGAGGGAGGACTGGCCTGTATTTGCTGTGGGTGTCGCTAACGGAGTTATGGCATTCTGTGCATGACAGAGATGAAAGAAGTGGCGAATGCATGATGACAGAAGGTGCACACTGTATAAAGGCTGACTCAAAGTGTCAGGATCAGTCCCACCCCTCATCATTCACGACCCACTTACTCAACGCAGCTCTCCACAAAATGCCAAGTTTCCTCTTCCATACCTGAGTGCTTAACTTCAATGCATATTAATTCACTGTCCTACACTCAGGCAGAGATTGAGGGCCAAACTGTTAAAAATAAGAAGGGGGGCTTTCATGTCAAGCCTCATCCCTGTGTAGAACAGGCTTATGTTTAAGCTGATAATAACAACAAATTTAAAATGCAAGCTAGGTTACTTTCAGCCTCTGCATTTTGTTATGTTGCTGATCAGTCTTCCCTGTAATAGAGCCTAGTGATTTGTTAAAAAACAAACAGAGGTTATAAAAAATGTTTGTGAAAGGCTGATTCACTTTATCAATATTTAGCTATGATTTTGTGGCATCTGATACTAATCTTTCAGTCTTGCAAATTTGTTTGCTTGTCCATCAGCCAAAATATTTCTCAGCTGGTAAACTAAGCTAAAAAAAACTCTGGATGTCAATATCTTCTGAAAGTTTATAAATCAATTTTGTGTATTGGATTTGCCTGTGTGTGGATACTATTAACATACAAAATTCACTGTCACCCACCCACTGATTTGTATGTATGGGCTGCTGCTATCTTTGCTAGCTTAACTTTCTTCAAGTTAATGAATATCGTTAATGTTCTGCATCTTATGAAAGCCCTCAAACTTATGATCCTGAACATTTAGCACTGCTATCTGACTGACCATCAGTGACCACCCAGGCACTGACAAGTTGGCGTGTGTGGAGTGTCATCAAGGCAATAGAGAGCTGGAGACGTCTAAAAAAAGAGCCTACCACACCTGTGGTCCAAGTGCTGTAGAGTGAGGATAACTCTGTCTAGACAATGGGTTATTAAAGGAAATAGCTTTATTCTTATGTAGTGATGGCTGAGACAAAAGCAGCTGATGATGAGCTATTCAAACACAGCTTTTACAGCAAATTATAAGTCTGCCACCCACAAGTTAGTGGAATTACTCAGATCTTGTTGGAAGCAACTGGGCCTACCAGCGTGGCATGCTAGGTTACTGGAATTCAAGTTTTAGATACTACAAAACCATTAAAATACAATGTAGTTCTGTATTCTTTTATTGAGGGGCATTACATTATAACAATATACATCACATACATGTATTAGTCCTAACAGACATAGCAGCCAGTGTGTAGAATGTTTACTACCAAGTAAAACCATATCTCAATGGTTGTAATCAAATAAGGCCGGACAAAAAACACTAGGTTTGAAACAGCGGTTTTAAAAGCATCTTATTTCTGTGGTGTAGACAGATGCATAAAAGATTCAACATTGCATAATACAGACCAATGTTGATGAGCATTAGGAAAAAGGCTAATAGCCTCAATTAAATTGATAATATAAAAGAACAACATCTAGTACTCTGTGCTGCCAAGGCTGAGGTAACAGAAAATGGAGACAAAATGTGTTGCAACTAATAGTACTATGTTCTTTATCTGTATAATTACCATGTTTGCGCTTCACATCATTTGCAGAAGGATGAAAACTTTGGTTTTATACCTGTTTAATACTCCACATGAGTACAACTTAAAATGAACATCGGAATTAATGTTTGGAAATTAATTCACCAAATAATGAGATAAAAGCTGCCTGAACTGGCCTCAACTGAAGAACAAGATTCTAACCACCATGTAACTACCACTTAAAGTTACTATAAGGAACTTTCATTGTATTGATTTTGGCGCACCCTGTGGACAAGAGCAGGAGTGTTTCCCGGAATGAAGACTGCTTTTCCCATGAGCACCACTGGTTCATGTCATAAAGATCTTGATCTGGCTAGTGCGTGTGTTTGTGTTGGAAGCGACTGAAAGAAAGACACAACAATACTATTTTTTAAAACACAGCTGTTTGCAGGATGCATAGCGATGGGGTAATGTGTCTGCTTGTGGCTATGCAAGATTGATAACTATAATATGAAGCAAAGTAAAATTTGTTTTAGTACTGTTCATACACCTGAGTTACATGTAAGACTGCATTAACACCAAATCTGCCAATGCAGCACCTTCCCACAGGGTTGTGTGGAGGTGTGAGTTTACTTGTGTTTTAGAAGGTAACCACTATAAAACAATAATGTTTTATTTCTCTGATTCACTGCTTTTTTCTTGCTACTGCTACTCACTCTCTTTATTCACTCTCTACAGTAACTTGCTCGATTACTGCTGTTTCTCTCGTGTTTATTATTCTTTATTTATGAGCCGGGAAGCCGACAACAAGTCTAATTTTACTTTTAACGTTATTAAAAGAAGAGAAATATCTTACCCTCTTCCTCGTAACATCTTTGTACTCCCACATGCTACAATGCAACACATAACAAAATCATAGGCTCTTCCGGACTGCATCCCATAAATCACTTTGTCCGACCTGGTGGCACATTTACAATAACTGTATAGAAATTGCCAATTTTCTCGCTGCTGGTCTCGTTTGCTTATATGTGATATAAAGGCATCAGTATGAAACTGAGACTGTTTCATAACCTGTTAAGAGTTCCTTGTAGTTGCCTTAATTAAATTTACCCCAAGCAATGGTCAGCTGAAAGAATACTGCAAGAGCATCTGTACTGTATTATTTTCACTCACTTCATTGATTACCTTTGTCAAGAAGTGTCAAACACAGAGTAAGGCAGCAGAAGTTGTACTGCAAAGAAGACAATTAATTCAAGGGACAAAATATTTTGATTGTGGATATAAAATAGTACTGTATCAACCTACTAGAGCTCATAGTACTGTATCAACCTCCTAGAACACTGCGCTCCCAGAATGCAGACTTACTTGTGGTTCCTAGTACCTCTAAAAGTAGAATAGGAGGCAGAGTCTTCAGTTATCAGGCTCCTCTCCTATGGAACCATCTTCCAGATTCGGTCCGGGGGTCTTTAAATTTTCCTTTTTGATAAAGCTTATAGTTAGGGCCGGCCAGGCTTGCCTTTGACCAGCTCCTAGTTTATGCTGCTATAGGCTTAGACTCCCATGAGCCCCTCTTTCCTCCTCCCTCTCTCTCTATCCATCTAAATACATCTAGACTACATCTACATTCATGTGCTATTAATGCATTCACTAACTTAAACTTCTTCACCAGAGTTCTCTGTGCTCTCTCGTCTCACAGGTAACCTGGGATTGTAGACATCAGGATGACTGGTTCCTGTCCTGCACCTACATTTTCAATGTTGATTTTCAATGTGCTTCTCTTTCCTCTCCTTTCTCTCTCTCCTCTTTATTTCTCCTTCTCCCTCTCTCACGCTCTCACGCTCTCACTCTCTTTCTCTCCGTATCTCTCTCTCTCCCGCTCAACCCCAACTTGTCGAAGCAGATGGCCGCCCACTTAGAGCCCGGTTCTGCCTGAGGTTTCTTCCCATTATAAGGGAGTTTTTCCTTGCCACTGTCGCTAAGTGCTTGCTCATGTGGGAATGCTGGGTCTCTTTAAATTAAATTAAGGAGTATGGTCTAGACCTGCTATATGTGAAAAGTGCCTTGAGATGCTATATGAATAAACAATGATTGATTGATTGATTAAATATCCACATTTATTACTGGCATCCTACTCAATAAAGACAAATGAAATGACAAAAAATTATGATAAACAGTCAGCTGCTGAATGAACATATTGTATATTAGCAGTAATAAAGCCCATCAATTTGTTTTCCTATCAATCAACTGTCAAAAATGTGATGACTGTGAATTTGGGTGTTTGTATAGTCCACATCCAATGAAGAAACAAAGGCCAAGTACTGAATTTGCATCATCTGTTCATTACAAAACAGGAGCAAAACACATACACAAAACAACAATGGCCATGTATAACTACAAAGTGTAGATATAATCCAGGCATTGGTTTGTTTAGTTTTTTATTTCTTACAGCCAAATCATAATCTCTCAGTTTCAATAAGAATTTGCCAATATTGAAATGAAAATTAGATTCACAACAGCCAGGCTCAGCTATTGCTCATGTCAGAGGGATTTGAAATTAAGATGCAGGCTAAGAGACAAATATTCACCCCTGCCAAAGTCAAATAAGAAGCAAGGCAGGAAAAAAAAGAAAGCATGCTGTTGACACTGCATTCGCTCACACACCACACAAACAATGTTTCATCTGAGCCTCCTGCCATTTCAAAGCTTGCATCCTTAGCTCTTTCAACAGAAGAAAAGTGGGGTACATTTGGTTAACACTGAATTACGTTTTATGGCACAAGCACTATTCGCTTTGAAGGGATAAATTATATGTGCCGTAGTTTCCGACAAACTGCACAGATGGGCAGCCTTTGTTATTCAGTACTGCAGTCCTCATCTGAGATATTACAGCTATACCATAAACCTGCAATTATAAACAGCAGGCATCAAAGTCAGTGGTGAGTGAGCAAGAATAGCATGTGGATCCATTAATGGAGTATGAACACAAAGTTAATTGGCTCCAAGGATCTGATAATATCATGGTCAGGTGTTATAATTTTGACAGAAGGATCTTTTTTTCCCGGAGTTAATAGCTAGAGATGATACGTGTTTAATTGTTTAAATGCCAACATAAGAGCCATCAAAGAGATATATTATCATATCCGGTGCTTCATGATCTTCAACAAAGTAATTAAATCTAAATCTTGAAGATCTCTCAGCTAATTATTAGGGTTTTTTTGTTTACTGCATCACTAAGGTACACTGAGTCTTACAAAATATGTTTTTAACTTGCTGGTGCTTGAGAAGATGAAAAACCTTGACTACTACTATAACCTGAAACACAAACACACTTACTCTGTAAACTGAATTCCTAAAAATAAACACGAAAGCTTCATATTTGGTTCATTTTTACATTGGTATCAAACATCAAAATCACCTCCTTTATCAATGACAACAATGTAAAGAACCTGAGGCCTTTGTGAATGATAAAAGGCTGAAAGGCAATCAACTGTCAAACTGTTGAATGGTTTTGTAAAGAGATATATATTGAACAACATATTTTAAATGGACGTGGATATGAGCACTTCAAAGTCCTGCAGCTCTTTTTTGATCTTCACCTGACATTGCTTGAGGAGGTATTAAGTAGAGGAAATGATAAGGAGATGGAGCAGGGCTCAGTCAGGACTCTGAAGGAGACTGGTGTGATGTATTTAAGGACAAACCACTATCATTCAGAGATGCCAAATCCCACATGTGTTAGGAGGCAAAATAATAGCTTTGCTGTAGCTAAACGGTGTGAATAACATCAGAGAAACAGCTGCATATCAATCATGAAACATCTATTCGATCATAGACCATCACTTCATGACATGCACTATTGCCTTTGAAACTGAAAATAGCTGCGCAAGCCAACAGATGCTACCCTAACAGAACCTGAAAATAAAGTGTGGCTGACTTATCTTCCACCCTTCCCCCACTGCCATCACATTGCAATGTGATACATCTCACCATTTGGCCATTCAGCCTGGTAAGGTATGGAAAGGAGGTGATTCATGTTGTGATTGCAGCACTGCCCTCCATGACTCTTCCAGAAGGGTAGAGAGGACCAGAGAGGGGTAGCCAGAGAAGGCCCCAGAGCTGCGAACATCCCCCCAGCCCTGCGGAGCTGCTTGCCTGCGGCTGAGGCTAAATTTACTCCCCCCCCCCCCCTCCCCTCTGCAAGCATCCCAGCACATCACGTTGGGATTCTATTACTCTCCTGCGTCCCAGCATACAGATAGTCATGTGAATGCCGGCCACAAGCTTCTGCGGCTGGCAGTGCCCTTCCTGCCCAAGCATTCAGCCCAGTTAATGCCAATCGTCTCCACCCAGCTGCCCAATCGCTCTCTCACACTTCCCCTGTCTCTTTATCTCCACTCTTCCTCACTCATTCTCACCCCTTCTATGGCGTGACTCTTAAATCCCCCTCTTCAACCTTGTTCCCCTCCAATTACGGCTTCTCTCATCCTGAGAGCAGGGGTCAGTGGTGGATGAGCTTCGGACTGAGACTGATGGTGGGTAACGGAGAGGGAGAAATGAACCCCGGCCAAATGGGGATCAATAAGGAGACGGGGCTGAAGAATGGCTCCTGTTATGGGCAGAGAGGAGGAGGATGGGGTTGAAGAAATGCCATTGCTGCCACATCAGGTCAGATCACATGTTTGATATCCCAGTACGTCTCTTCCATCGGTGGTGGGCTGTCAGCAGCGTGACACGAGGTTGAATATACACTTCGGTGATGTTTCCGAGGCATGAGGATAAAGTGCCCTGCCCTGTTGAAAAACCCTCTCCTGACTAACCAAGTGGCTGGATGGCATCGTGGGGACGATCCAGCTCGCAGATCATCAGTTCTTACTTGGCCATGTATGAGAGTGTTAGTCGTTGAGCCTGAAATAGACTGACGTGCGTCAACGAGGGCAATGGAGTCATTAGCTATTCCTTTTGAACAGCCAGCTCAGTCTGACTGAGCAATACACAAGGGTAAGCACAGATTTCTGAAGCCAGCTTATGCAAATTGCATAAACAGGTTGAACCCATCCCAGGTTGAAATGCATTGGAAAGGGACAGATAAAGAAACAGAGCAAGAGGAGAAAAAGAATAAAAGATTGTGTTTCAAGCAAAAAAAATAAAAAATCTACAAAAAAAAACCCAAAGCTTTTGCACCATGCAGTCTTTCTGCAGATATGACTATGAAGCCTTCTGCAAACTCCCCTCCTACCCATCCAAACAGTGCATGAAATCTTCACTCCCTCATTTGCACATTTCAGGGTCACACTGACCTCTAGTGGTGTCAACAAGAACACAGGGATCATGACAGCAGGCCATAAATGAGAGATAATTTGTTCTTGAAGTAATTTTATAAGAAAATTGATTGTCAGTGACACTGGTCTAGCACTTCTCAGTTGTTATGGATAAAAAGCTGCTGGGAACGGCTTGTTTCAGCACCATGTGAACTGCAGTCTCAGCCTCCCTGCTTTCCAATTATCTACTCGTGAAAAATATCTCCTTCTCTCTTACTCTCTCCCTCCCTTTTTGTTTCTCCCTCTCCGTCTCTCTCCGTCTCGCTCCTTAGACACCTTTAGAAATTTTCAATTTGAACACTATTGATTCTGTGGGTTGGACCCACCACAAAACCTTGACAGAACTTAGAACTGCTCTATTTAGTGGGGGCATCAAAGTGTAACCTCTCCCTGCAGCTGTTTAATGAAGTTAGAGGTTTGGTGCGGAGTGCATTGGTAGATATTTTAAACAACAACTAAGAGTCTCGAGGGTTAGATAACATCTTAAATCGAATTTCTTCAGAGCGCAGATAAGTGATTCTTTAGCAAACAGTGCAAGCTGTATTACCTTTAAAATTGTGCCTGTGCAGTGCAGAACAATGGCTGCTTATTCAATCAGCAACATGGAAATTTGAAAAACTGCATCTATAAACTGCTAATAATTGTGAAAAATGTTGTCCAACAGGATGGAAAGCATTACACACTGTACATGTGCCATTAGATCTGGTAAGAAAAAAAATGTCTCATGTTATATTCCTCAATGCTCACTAGATGGCGCACACAGCAAGTTAAATTTCATCAGCGCTGCTGTTCCTTCATCATCATCCTGGCTAATATGGATAAACATTAAAGTCCAATCATTAATTATATCCCATTAACTCATGAAGTCATACCAACCACATAGAGAGTACAGTAAAAGCTATTACACTCAAAGCACCTGTGATTATTAGAACGGTCATATCTACATTACATTTTAGATTGGCTCTCTATGTTGGCCGGCACAGAATATGTCATGGGTTGTCATGGTGCTCTGGTCAAACAGCTGTCTCCCCATCTCAGCTTGAAGCCCTATTATTATCAAAAATATTAGAGAATATGGACATAATTATGTTATAATGGGAATGCTGATTTGAGGGAAAGTTATTGTGATTGTCAGATGACTCAGAGCACTAATTTCCTTGATTCTTTGACTGTCACTCATGGGTGGACCAATGGGGAAATGGATAGCATGAAACTTGGGGCTAATTATAAGGTTTCTACTGAACCCTGTCACTGCTGTCAGCCTGAATGAAGCTCAAGTGTTTGATAATATACTGTAGATTGGACAGATTGCCACAATGTTGACAACCCGTCAATCAAGTCTCTTCTCCTATGTTATGTTATGTTATGTTATGTTATGTTATGTTATGTTATGTTATGTTATGTTATGTTATGTTATGTTATGTTATGTTATGTTATGTTATGTTATGTTATGTTATGTTGTGTTGTGTTGTGTTGTGTTGTGTTGTGTTATGTTATGTTAGCAGGTTCAAGATGAATGGGTTTAATCAGAAGTTGAGACACACAGTAGAGCCATTAGATCATAGTTAGCTAAACTTACAATGGAGCCAGTGACAGCCAGTTTACACGAGGCCTGGTGACACAATCAGCTTGAATATTAATGTTCTCTCTCGCTCTCTTGCACTGGGTCTTTATCTTTCTCCCTACCACGACGAGATAGAGACAGACAGAGAGCAGGAGAGAAATGCTCATAGGTATTGTTAAGAGCTCTCTTCTAGCCACTAAAATGTCACTCATCAGTGACTCTGGGGCTTTTATATGCTATTCAGGTCCTCGCAAGAGACCGAGCCTAAATGTTGAACAACCACGACTGGCACACAAGCAGTGAGAGAATGTTTCAAGAGGCAGAGCTTGGATGAGGAGCAACGTTGGGCTCAGTTGATTCAATAGAGAATGAATGGAGGACAGTCATTACAATGTTGGCTAGCTGCTGCTGCAGTGAGTTCAAGCAGGCAATAATAAATTGAAAAGTTTTCGAGCATGCATAGTGTAGCAATAATCTACAAGACATCAGTGACCATAATAAACTTTTTTTTTTACTTTTCAGTTTTAATGCATCCAATTCATCTTTTTTTAATACTTTTTCTTTCATCATTCTGGTTTTAGATCTTAAATCTCTCTCTACATGGTTTTTGAACCGCATTACCAAAAACACTCGCTGCAATTGGAATCAATGCAGCAAAGGGCATTTCAAGGACAAACTATTTCTGTTGCATAGGAAGAGAGAGATAATCAGTCATTTGATAAGACCAAAATTAGCCTGAGCAGTTGTGGGAGATTAATACCTGCTCATCTGTGTCCATTCTGAGAGCTCATTAGCCACGCTTGAAGATATGGAATTATAACTTACATATATTATATCATCATCTAGATATTTTGCTGGCAGAGAGCCACTGTAAATATTTCAAAGATGCGGTAAGGTGGGCAGACGAAACACTGAGAAGTTTTAAAATTAGGAAAAAGTTAACTGTGCAAAGAAATCTTGCTTTGACCCAGTTTGATGTTCTTGGTGTCCCAAAGCTGACACAGTCAAAGAAGTGGGATGGTGTGTTTATCATCATAACATCCACACACTTTGATATGTGCTTATAATTTTTGCAGAATTATTTAGGGCAAGTCATCTTTTTAGTGCAGGTATCAAACAAAGTTCACTCTTCTCTACTTCTGAATCAAAATAAGTCCTACGTTTCATAATGATACAAACATGTGGCAATTATGCTAAATTACCTAAATTGCAAAACCAAAACAATGTCTCATAAATGCATTTTACAAAACATTGTTTCATGGGTATATCACCTGGAGGTACACTAATACAAACTAATTGCAGCAGAATAAACATGCATCCTTTTTATTCAAAGTCAATCTGCTCAACAATGTTCCAGTTGGTCAATGTTCAGCAGCATCCCTTACAGTTTGATTAAAAGCCAAGATCTCTCTTTGAACCCATTTGACCCTGCAGAAACAAGGGTGTTGTGTTGTGGTCTGCTAACACAGCCATCAAACACTGAGGCTGGGGAGCCACGCTGTGAAGCAAAGCCTTGATGTTTTTACAGAAAGAACATAACTGAGGCTGTGAAATACAGTGCCCTTTTCCCTATCCTTCAACCTCCACTTCCTTTATCCTCCCTTTCTCCCACTCCCCCTGTCCTCAGTCAGGGTTTATAGTGTGTACTGAGCGGTGCTGCCTGAAACCCCTTGATGCTTTCAGCTGAGCCTTTTACTCTTCAAACTGAAAGCCAGAGAATGTCCTAACCAGTATCAGTGACTAAAAAGACTACAAGCAGCCGATGTCATAATAACAATGTTCAGAGAAAAAAATGTCAAATAAAACAAGTCATTTATTGTGATTAAAGGAAATACCAGCAGTTATGGGGATTCATGCCACTCTAGTAGCCCTTTTATAGACAGCTACGGCCTTCAGCGACAATGAAAATAAAGCAAACAATGACAAATCGAGGGGAATGCTCCGAAGATCAGCTACCAGGCTCAATACTGTATATTCATTACAAAACACATTATTTGCCATAACCAGCTGATCATACAAATTTTACAAGCTTCATTTTTATACATCCAATTGATCCTCATTAAACCAGCATTCTCAGTTCTTAAGTCAAAATGCAACCTGAGCTGCAAGCAGAGCAGAGGCACAAAAGCTGCTGCAGAAAGACACATACACAAAAGTGAACACATTATCACACCAGCTATATACCCAGCTGTGCACGTACACAAATATATATTACATAATTGAACATGTACACATACCAACTCAAGTATAAGAAGTCGTTTCATTAAACCTTTGAGTTGGCAGAATAAGTTAACAAGGATTTCCCTTACCGAGCCAATTTAAAAAGCAAAGTGAAGGAGTTCAACTAGAATGACCTTTAACTTTTGTCCTTGTTGCACTCCTCTACAGAAGAAGATGGTGAGCAGAATTTAAAAAGCCAAGTGAATAAGTGTAACAAAAAAGAAAAAACTTCTTCTAAAGCTAAGCATCTACTATGCCTCACAAGGATTTATAGCGACAACCCTGGGCTATTAATTTCCCTTTCTCCCAGCATGTCCAGACCAACCAGTCTCCACGGACGACTTCCTTTATTGTTCAAAGCTGACTGAGGACCCAGATGTTACTGCCATTGAATAGAAATAGGAAAGTGCAACATTTAAAAATTGCAGGTGTTTATGAAGTTTTAACCGGCTGTATGGATCACTGATGTGTATGTTTTCATAGCTCTCTCAGAAACAGCTCAAAACTATGAACACTTCTGCAACCATGCCACAATTAACCCCAACCTATTTTTATAACTTAAATTTGGTTACATATGTTTGGACATAGGCAGATGGTATGCTACTGACTGCAGAACCCAAAGCTCCTGCCAGAGGTCACTACCACACTTCACTGTCCACTAGCTCTACTGAACAACTACAGTAGCCAATGAGCCTGATTATAATCAAAGTGTTTGAGCACAATATGTTTTTGGAGCTAAGGACCGTCAGAGGCTTCACAGCTGCTTACTACTGACAAGGTACTTCATCCTTAATAGTGTGACCCAGAATGAAGAGCAGCAGACCGATTTCTTACTGTGCTGGCTAGCACCTGGTGCCTGTTTCATATGGATAGTCATGATCCAGTGTTTCCTTATTCTAGCACACATCATTCAGCCAAGATTGAGGCATGAAAAAGGTTAGCAACTTAGGTCATTTCCCCTGGTTAGTTTTCATATTTGAAGTGTGATTATGCGTTGAGTAACCAGAAAACTAAAAGCACCTGTACTATGTAAGGGTACGTGACACTGTTGCAGTAAATTCTATATTACAATGAAATGTTTAGTGACTAATCAGTAGATTACTCTAGTTATGAACATGCTGACTACATTTTTTGTTGTACTGGACTGTATCTTAATAGTAATGGGCACTCCAGTGATTTAGAATACCTTCTTAATAAAGTTGGGGGACTCAAAAGAGAAACAAAAATTCTGAAAATATGAGAGAGCATCCGAGATATCCTGAGTCTCAAGTGTGGTCAGGCTCCAAATACACTATATCCTACATTTCCCATAATGCAGCATGATAACATTTTCATCAGAGCCCTCTCTCTAGAATACAACCCCATCTTTCAAACTCCATCCCTGCAATATGTCATGGAGGCTTTCTGACATTAATTTGAAATTTCCAGTGCCGAGCAGAAATAACCCTGATGACATCACTGTAAGATTAGAGAACCACAGAGGACATATATATGTTTTCCCAGGGTAGTGGGTGAACTGAACTTGATGTGTGAAATTGTTGGAGCGCTCCTAAAATACAAAACGAAGCACATCTTACAAACCAATAAAACCCCACCACACACCGCAACCTCAAAAATTACAATCAATACCTCTCTGATCAGGTGTTGCAAAGTGTTGCCCTGTGTTTGCTATTCACCTACTTGGAATTTTCCCTTTGATCGCTGATTATGAACGGGCTCTTCATTACTCGCCTCACTGCCATTAAATTAAATCAATTCCTGTAGCTATTGTTGTCTGAATGTGTTCTGGCTCTTGAACCTAAACCTTGAGCCAATCAATAGCCACTGTTGATTCTTACTCACTAATGTTATAAATTCTCCACTAAAGTTCAAGGCTAGAGGACAACACATAAAATGACTGCTTGGCTAGATCAAAACACTCTCTATCCTGCGGCTTTCTAGCCGTATTGATGTGTGCTTCCAAACAACCTCAAATATGTCTAATATACGTCAAATATGCAAGCACAACATAGCTGAACTCCACAATGATCAAACCACTGGCCAGACATCTTTATAAGGCATGACTGTACTGCATATAAAATAGAGATTTATGATATTAGATAAAAGCAGTTTAACAGTAGTCCCTTATTCAAACAGCTGTGTCATACAGATGCAATATGTTATTTGCACATTGAATGCAAAAGCATTCACACTTAGTGCATTAACTGTAAAACATTCATTAGCAAGCTGAAATATTAGTGATGCAGAGACACTGTGCTTGGGAAAAACATTATCATATCAGGGAATTTGGAGAAGAATATACATTTTCATGACCATAGGTAGATAATAAATGATTCTTGGCATTTATTCTTGCTGACACTTACTGACCACACAGGAGACTTCTAACTGCTTGTCCATGTGTGTCTGCAGTTCTTATGATGGAAATCATTCATACCTTAAACCATTTGCTGGTAATGGCAATGCTGGAGGCCGTAGAGGTTATGTCTCTAAAATTGTGTGAGAGCATGTATGTGTGTCTGTGGAAAGGCTATTTCCTGTAGACACCCGCTTCAAGGTTTGGAGGTAGGCGGACAGGAAGTACACCCATACCAGAGCAGTAAGTCACCCCCGGACAATCTGTAATTTATTCCCAGGAGCATGTTTCCTGGAAGGTCAATTGTCTATTCTATTACAACAGCCCCAGGCAAACTGGGAAATACCCTCAACTTCCTACGACAAGAGAACTAAGCTGTAGGACTTGGCCCTTCGTTATGTCCTCATTTCCTGAAATTTCAGACTTCAACCATATTCGTGTTAAATTAAGCGACCAGAAGGAAAAAGGTTCATCCACGCAAAGTGAGAGAAGCCTTTTGCAAACAAACAAATACTTAACAGTGATTGCAGTTTGATAGGATAAAGACAGAATTAGGCCATCCAAGGGAACTAAAAACCAGGCGGAGTGGAACATGGCGTAATTTCTCACCAGCTCAGATGTGGTCGGAAACAGAGGCAGTGGGCTCTCCGGCTCGTCTGTGACAGCCTGTCAAACAGAGGAAGAAAAACAGGGACTGAGAATGACTCCTTTGATTAAATCAACGTCCAATTGGAAAAATTCACTGAGCGATAATGGCACACACGGGGTGTTAAAAGGTAGATGTTTGGAGAAATGGTAGAGCTATGTGACAGTTGTACACACTTATGCAAGTTTGTGAATGACTGAGCAGCAGAGAAGAATACTGAATGCTATATAACACAACAGCAGTCCTGACTGTAGTACAGCTGTTGGTTGATATGAATATTTGTGTGGGCATGCGTTCACTTTAATTCCCAATAAAACATGTATATTAAACACAATTCTACAATAATACACAGAAATGACCTATAAAGCCCAATGACCATACACAGCCTCCTTCTTCATGAGGCAGGGCCATTACTACTGACCACAAATTTAGCATGAAGGCAAATCTGAGCCATTGGAGATGACAGTAAGCACCAAACAGAGAGGAAAAATATAGTCCGTGCCATAGAACTTCCCAAGCATCCCACAGATGCTATTTATGACCACTATCGAAATAACTGACTGTCACAAGATCAAATAGTCCAACTGCCTGGTAATCATAGTCACAGACAACAATTTTAGGCATGCTTTTAAGCATGTTAAGATGAGTAAATGACAATGTGTTTAATGCATTAGGTGACCTAATATGAGCGCAGGTTGACAGTGCAGACGAGACCAGAATCGGGTCCTATGAGCTCACACTAAACCACAGACCACAGGCCACCGTCTGCTATGACAGGCTCTGCACCAGACAGCCACCCAGTCTGTTTTCTTGTGGAGCTGTCTCTTCCACACAATGTAAAGTCATCCAAAACCAGAGCCAGTGGCCTCTGAAGCTGCAGAGTGTGTCTACAACCTGCAGCTTTCCACTTGCCATACTCATTGAATTTCCGGTCAGGCAGGTGTGCCACTACAAAGCCAGGGTAGGTGCTTCATTTCACATTTTAATGTCTGGTTCGGCTGTAAGACACATCACTGGAAGCAATTATGGAAGGACAAAAAATAAAATAAAGAGGAAGCAGAATAGAGGCAGGAGGGGAAACATATGATGAGAGGAAAAAATGGAGAAAAAAAGAGCAAACATTAGTTGGAGACGTGGCATTTATTTACTCAGTTTTCCCCTCACATCAGCCAAATGCAAAGTCAACAAGTCATTAGGTTTATTTTTGTGTTGTTGTGGCTTCAAAACAATATGCTTGTGGGGTACAAGTAAAAAGGCCAGGAACTGACATTTCCCTCCTACATTTTTAATCTTCCATCAGCGATTTGGTTTTTTTTTTTTTTTTTTTTTCTCAAAGAACAAAGCATAACACTCCACTGCTTTTGTTTTTGGAGCCAGCACTTAGTAGACCTCTGAGAGGAACATCTAATGTAGAATCTATTAGCTGATTCATTAAGGGTTGCAGGGAAAACTGATCCAAGATCTGAATTACTGCTTGAGTGAAGAAACTTGCCACTACACTGATATTTTCTTTTTTTTTTTAAAGTCAGCCTTGCTGTTGAATTAATACACTATCATGGATATCCAACATTGAGGATTGAAACATCAAAGGAAAATATGTCTTGCGTCATACTTCTGAAGCAGTCACTTCAGATAATAACAAGAACAAGGAGAAAACTTGCCCTTAGGGTCATGAACTGTAAATTTTCACTTGATGGAAGTTTGGCATTCATGTGTAATGTGTTAAGAGTGATCCTGACATTTTGTCTGCAGAGCATCTCAACACAAGGTTCACTGTGAGTCATGTCAAAGCTTTCTATAATTACACTATCCACAAATCGCACATCTCAACAGCACCACTGATATTAATGCCTCGCTTTCAGCCGCACCTTTAATAACTATTGCTGAATATTTCAAGTACCAGCTGACATAACAGTTTGACACAGAGATGCGTGTTAAGTTGGATTGATTTCATGATACTATCAGCACTCTGAACGTTTCCCTATGAGCTCTTCCTGTGAATGGGTATAGAGTAGGCAGGTTCGTGGGATGTCCCACTGAGGTTTCAGCTGCTTGTGATAGAGACAGGAGCGTGAGAAGCTCTTTCAGTTTATTTTTAGTTCTGCCTCTCCCTCCTTGCCTCTCCTTTCTCCCCTCTCTAGATCCCAGGGGCCTGCCTCTTTTTTAGGCTTTGCCCATCAAGTCTTTTATTTCTCTATTTCTCTGTGAAACTGGAATCTGCCAACAAGATTTCACATGGCTTAGGCAACACAAAGTACTGAAAAGAATAATATTATGCCACTGCATATCAGTATTTTTTATCCCCCGGTTTCTATTCATTTTGAGGTTGCGACTTTTTACTGAGTGACGAAACAAGTGACTGCCAGTCCAAATACGCCTACAATTAGATGAGAAGAACCTAAAACTTAGAAATAAGAAATCTCAGTGCTATGTAGGTTTATTATCTAATTGTTTTATAGCTGATTTATTCATTTGAATTATGTGTTGAACATGTGCAATACACAGCTAAAATCATTAGTCAATTCATAGTCAAACAAAAGGAAAATAATCAGCAACTCCAGTGTGAGTATTTGCTGCCTTCCTTTTGTCTTATTTGTAAACTGAAGATGTTTGGGTTTGGACTGTTAATTGGACAAAATGATTAATTGATTTTAATCAAGAAAACAATTGGCAGATTAATAGATGATAAACAATAATCACAACTTGTAGCTTTAACACATATATAACTGCAATATCTACAGAAAAACAGTAACCACAGAAAAATACTGTACAGTATATTGTCTCCCTTTAACCACAATTCCATTTCCTTCCTTCAGCTGACTACAAGCAGAGAAAATTACAGTAAATATGGTCTAAGGCCTTTCATTGTGAAATGCAGTCTTGGGGTCACAACAGATTCAACAGAACCAGCATCTGCTTGCCTGCAAATCTCTCTTTCCCCGCTGCTTACCTAGCCGATGTGTTTATTTTTCTCCCATCTACTGAACTATCTGCATTCCTGCCTGCCTGAATCCCTCTATGCCCCCTGGCCTGCACGTCTGAGGTTATTAGGACTGAAATTGTACCCTGAGAAAGTACTGCAGTGCGGACAACCTGAGCCAGACAGCCCTTCTGCTCTCGGGAGCAGTCCACATTCCAAACAGGAAAACTGAATCAGGGGAGATAAAACTCTATTTATATTCCACCAGGCAAGCATCCTGATCAGATGATTACATGATGAGCTACTGTATGGGGTATGTGATGTAATAGTTGTATTAGGACCACACACAGCTAATTTTATTCTTTAGGTAGTGCCCTTTTTAACAATATCAATCCGAGTGTGTGTTGTTTTGTACAAGATGGAAAGCTTTAAATGAAGCACAAAACACTGATTTACACTCAAGCAGCAATGAGCTTTTTTTTCCAAGCAAGGCATTCCATTTTAATGACACACAGACATCACCAAAAGAAAGGGATTGGACACACACAAAGCGTTGGATGAATACCAACACAAATGTGGTGGCCATCAATCACTGAATGGATTTCTCAGATTTAAGCACTCACATGAGCAGCATACAATTTACATCAATTATTGGTAACTTTCTTTCCATAAAGAATTGATGGTGAAGCCTTGAGTACAACCAGCGAAACAGTAACTTAAGCAACTGCCCTTGTATTTTAGAACATAGGGTTTATTTCATCAAGATGCAGAGCTTGTCTAAAACAGGAGAGAAAATGAAAAAGAAAAGAAAAACATGAGATGGGGTCACAGCAGATCAGGCTGTTGGAGAGGATTGACTAATTGATGCCCCAAGCCACTCGTGACCTCAGTTAAGAAACAAAAGACCTGTCAACCTCGAGGGAGGCTGAAGTGACTCGGTTAGTCCATCTGAATGTTTCACTGTAAAAGCCCTCTGTCATACTAGTGGGTCACTCAGCATTTCATTGGCCTGCTGTGACTCTACACAATACTATCAAGGCCTTCAAGACCTGACATTTGTTCAAGGTAGTGCAGCACACAGCTGTTACTGATCACACACAGCTCTTAAACCACTTACTGTTGACTGTAGATATCTGCATGGAGTAGTACATACAATAAATTAATTGTTAGTACATTAGTTGTTTTTACGGACTATGAAAAAGAAGAAGAATGGTTTGTAGCTGTTACTATACTGATTACATTGCATTATTTCTAATTTACTTTTATCCAAAATTAATGTGCAAAAGGTGTAATTAATATAGTGTACATGTTGAACTAGTGCACCAGTTAACATGGGATAATACAAACTATCACCTGTTCCAACACAACTGAAAAAAAGATAAAACTTCACAGGTACAAGAGAAAAAAAAATGTTTCCCTTCTTTTGAATGTGTCTGTCTGATTCTGTCACCAACTTTGTTATTAATATGAGATTATTATCAGCGTGTGCTATATTAATGTCATGCACAAACACAACTTGATGGCTCAATGATGTCATGACTCGACAGCTTTGCTCACAAATGTGTTTAAAGTGATCAAAACTCAATGATTAAATCAAATATACCACACATGAATCAAGTGATACCATTTAGTCCATATTTTATAATGAAGCACAAGAATGTAAGTACAATTTTCATTGCCTTGATCTTTTGAAAAAAGTAGAAGACAATCCTTCCTTTGTGTTATGCAGAGGACAACATTAGACGGAGATTAGACTAGATGAGATTAGATTAGATTAGTGATTTATTGTTTTTAAATATTGTGAAATGGATAATTTTCTCAAAATTTCTCCAAGCTAAGGCCACGTGTAGAAGGTAACCTGGCACGCCGGAAGAAAAAAGGACAAATACTTAAAAAAAATAATAATAATTGGATTGGATGAACCATGTATCTATCACCGTCTATCACCTTCTTACTTGCTGGATTTGCAATGCCAATTGGTCCAAACCACCAGTGGTTTAGACACAAGCACTTGAAGCCTGACAAGATGGATTCTCACTTGATCTTGTGATGTGACATATCCAGCTGCCTTACAAGGTAATGTAGAAGGCTCAAAAAATCTACAGTATATCATAAAATACATATAGCAGATGCAATTCAAAATCTCTACTGAACCATATTATACTGAACCATATTATTGGCCTGCATATTTTCCCTATTAATCACAAAAGACATCTGAGGGTTAATCCACAAAAAATCAGTTACCAAACTTGAAACAGAAATTATCCCTAATGAGAAGAACATTGAACACTGAAAAATAAGAAACATTCATTAAAGATAGGTAATAAACAGCAGCTGCAGTTTGTTGCAGAAATTGTCCAGTCTGCAAGTTGACTGATATACAGGTTACGTATAGAAAGATCCCATATCAGTCAAGTACATTGTTTAAAAAAGTGTTCAGGATAATGTAAAATCATAATTATCATATACCAGAATAATAATCATATACCAGAACACTAAATTTCTAAAAATATTCTCAGCCCAATTATCCCAATCCTACAGATATATATATTTTTAATTTATCCAAGGTGAATTAAAGTCAAATGACTCATCTATTCTGTTTATTCTATTTTTTGTTTCTTTCAAAGATTGATCCACAGGTTGAATTAGGGTTTTATTGGACATGCAACGCTTTTGAAAGATTTTGCAGATGTGACATAAGGAGACAGATGTGAAGTTGTGTTTAAAGAATAGAAAAATTGTTTTAAAAAATGAAGACAATTTAATTACTGCTACAATGACTCGAACTGATGACACTTCAGTGTTCACTCCGTGAACATACACAGCTTACATCCATAAAGAGACACATGAGTATGAAAGCACTGCGCATTTGCAACAGCCAAATAACATTACATGCATATTAAATAGTTAGACTACGCAGAAAATGGGAGCATGTATACGCATTAACAGTTATGTTGAGCCAAGCCAAGTCTTGAGTCAAGTACTCCCTTAAGAAATGATTACAGCACACTAATCACCAAGGAGGGACAGGCCAGTTGTTGAAAAGAAACAAAAGCACAGTCTTCAGTCAGAAACACAACAGAGCTGTGACTAACAGCAGCTGGACTCTACCACAAACCCAATAATCAGAACTAACCTCAGTCAGCAGTGGAAACTGTGTTTGACAGGGGAACTATTGTGCAAAACCTGGACACAATTCAGCAAAGTACTGCGTCTTTCATGACACGGTTTATGATTGTTTATGGAGTTATCAAGGCTTGATTGTAAAACAGAAGTTAGTGAAAACCTATCTAAACATTATACATTCCTAATATAAATGGTAAAAACGCTTTACTTCGTCATGAGACATATTTCCAAACCTTGCCATAGCTGGATTTGCTTTGGATTTGAACAGAGTGAGCAACTTTGTTGTATAAACTTATTTCTTGGGGAAAATCAATGTGTGTTCTATGCGTAATAAACAAGGAAACCTCTGTGAGACGACTTACGTATTAAGAGGAGCCTCATGTGAGCCTTATACTGTATGACACCATCTAGCTATAAAAAACACAAAATGACTGCACACACGCCTGTAATTGTTATGTCTTCTCAGGCTTCACGGTTATAATTGGATATCAAATGCCTCTGATATACAATTAGACAGGCCTGTCTGCCCCAGAGCCAATTTCATGCTTACTGGCAATCCCCAACAACTAGGAATTCAAACACACAGAGCAGCAGTCAATCGGGATTCTTGAGTGCTATATAACACTATTTACAATTTTATCTTCCAGGGTAAAACACTCTTTACCAAAGGTAATACAGCAGCAGCATACAGCATCCCCCTGCTGTACTGCATCAAGACACTAGCAAAAGCCAGACAGTGGCAGGCAGATCTCATCCCACATGAGCTGTATCAGTCAGAACTTGAACCAGCAGTCCCAGCGGCACTCTCACAGCCGAGGATTCAGTCAGTGAGCTCACTGTGGTCAGTCAGAAACATGGGACATCACTCCTGACCACAGTGTCTAAAAGAGGAACAATACTTGTGGAAAAGCGTCTGTGAAAATCCTCAGTCCAAAACTTTCACACAGTTCAGGCAAAAAGCAGTGCCACCCTGTAGGCCTGCTGTGATTACCATTTTGTATTCTCTCTGAAAGGAATAATACAGATCTTAAAAGCGAGCTCACCTTAACTTAATCAAGTGTCCTCACACCCACAATGAGGACATTCGCACAGTTCACTGATGTCCCATTTGTAGCCCCAATTGTAAACCTGAAAACTTTTCTCTGAGTGAGCTGAGTATAAGCCAGTCTATTCAGCATGCATGCTCTGGGTTCACCTGATTTGCATGTTAAACGGCATCTCTCAAAATATGTGAATGCGTGTGTCAAACAAGCTCAGTGCAGGGGCAGAGAGGTCACTGTTACCGCCCTCCAGTGGTGTTTAGATAGAAGGAAAATGGAGAAGGAGGGAAGAGGTTCATGGGTCAGACACACTGCATCATTTCAGCAAATGCCAAGCAATCTGTGGGCCAAGACTGAAATAAAAGAGCCCCCTATGTGCATAACACACCTGCCAGCAACACCAGCACCCTACAGGCATGTGTGACTTAACCATTTCAAATCACGCAGGAATTGTTCACAGATTTATACCAAGGAGGGTCCCAAAGCTGTAGTTCTGTTGAATTTATGAGGATTTAATTTCCTTTAAATAACTGTCCCACTGAAACCCAAGTAAACAATCATGTATTATTGGACTGTTAGCACAACAGCATTATGTTTAATCACATTCTTGTCCATAGACAAATTTCATTTTTTTAATTGTCTTTTTTGCATATTCAGCTGACCTGCTGTACACTGACAAAAAGGCTCTTTACTTTCGCTCTACATTCTCAATTACATGAATTCAGTATTAGTAAGCCTTACCAAATAACAGTCTTTTCCAACTCTTAAGAAATAAAAGTGAAATACTGGTTCCATTGTAGGGAATTTATTGGAAACTAGAGGAGCCTTATAATAAAGTATTTATCTTCAGTTTTGCACATAAAAAAACATTCTGGCATCATAACTTAAACAGGAGATGAAGTTAAGAACATAAATGATCCCTGATGTAACTGATGTAATCTTAAATTGACACAACTGATGTAATTTTAAGCTTACCTTCCCATGAATTTTACTGTTATCTAACTCAAGGTCAAAGTTGTTCACACAGGATTCAAAGGGTGCTTATTTTTGTTCCCTTTACATAACCACAGAGAGTAATGTCATCTGGATTCTATATGGCTGCAGGCTTATAGGACGACAGGCCTTTTCACTGCATTTTGACTTGTTATTGAAGGTAAAGTAGAGATGTTATTAAATATATTAATTATAGCTGCATTACATAACACTGAATGTGGAGACATTGGTAAACACAACACCTTTCGTCCAGAGAGGGAGAGACAGCTGCAATCAACAGAGAGACACTGAAGGGCAAGGATGCGAACTTAGGCACTTTTTATGCCTTTGAATAAATGCTACTTTTTAAAATTCTCGGCCTCACTTGCTTGCAGTGATGGTGTATAGATCTCCTAAATTATCTGTCTCCTCTTTTTTAATGGAATTCTCAGACTTAATATCTGTCATTCACATGATTTATGACACCCGCATTTTAATTGGTGATTTTACCATTGCCTACATGTTGAGAATCTGCAGATACCAGAGCCAGACAGCTTTTAGAATTGGCGAAATGTGTTACTTTTAAACAGCATATTGACATACCAACAAATATGGACACACCTTGGATTTAATTATATCATTTGGTCTTAATATTAATATATCTCATCTGTCTCTGTATGACTACCACTGTCTGTTTTTTTTGTGACCATTCTCTGCAAAGTACCCTAGAAAGTCTTGTCGAAAAAAGCTGCATTACCCCAAAAGTAAGGGTGCAACTATTAGTCAACACGGTTGATAAAAATCGACGATGGAATTTGTTGCCAATGAATTGAATAGTCGGTTACGTCATTGTGTGTGTTTTTCCATGTTGTGGAGCTAAACTAACATTGTCCTGAGCTGAGTAGCTAAGGAGTGAGCGATCACGCTTCCTTCATATCTCTGCCCAGAATTGTACGTGTGCAATAGCAACCAGGAAGCAACAGGTAAACAAAACAAAGCAAAATAGTTGCTAGCCAGCTCTGCACGGACAGGGCTGTCTTGGCTGTTAAAATTAATATTCAGGGTTTCCTCTGCCTATCTAACCCAAAGGCTACCTGTCAGACAAGTGATGTTGACTGGACGAAAAAGGCAGAGCAGCACTCGGTCAGCGCATCTACAGTGGCACAAGGTAGAGTTATTTTGTAGTTCGTCTTCAAGAATGGCAGCAGTTGCAAGCATTTTTGATTGAATGACTACATAATAATCTTTGCGAGATGAATGTAACCTGTATTGTGAGCTTCATACGCCATCACTAAGAGACTAATGTTTGCGGAACGATAAACTCCAGCAGTAACCAATCCCTAATACACTACTGCATTAAACAACTTAAACCAACTCTGAGATGAAATAACTCAGTGCTCAGTCTGTCTCACCTCAACAACTCCACCTGCTCTGTGTGTTGGACAGCGATGTCTTTCCTGGAGCTAACAGTGCAGCAGACAGGCTGCTCTACACTTCAGGAGACAAGACTTGCCAAGCGTTTACCACCTTTGCCTAAAGATTTCCAGGAAAAACCCAGATATAACATGTGGTGCTGTAGTAATTCATTATCCCACCTGTCGATTAATCGTTTTGTTAATCGAAAACTAGTCGACTATCAAAACAAAACAGTTGTTAGTTGCAGCCTATGTCAAACCATGACACACAACACTGAGACTGCAGAACTGCGGAGCACAGATGGTGAAAAGAAAAATTAGTGATAGTGATACTCATCGAAAAACTTAAAAGTTACAATACGGCAATTCGAACATCATGGCAAGCATGATGTTCGAATTCTCAAACCTGATCAACAATAACATTTACAATCCCAGTAGATTCTTTGGTAAATCGCACAACATCATTACTAAGCTCCCAGGTTTTACAAGAGTTTACTGCCTACTTTAGGAGAAAATAATCAACATTGGATCTGGTATCTGCCAAGACAACAATCACACAACTTTTATCTATATCCTCTGTACAGACTGATGTTAGGCTGGAACACTTTGACCTGGTTGATGCTGAAACTCTCCAGAAAATAGTAACATAACTGAGGCCCTCAACATGTCCCCTTGACCCAATTCCTACCTCCCTTTTTTAAACTATTTTTAATTCGGTATCTGAAGACATATTTGCCATAGTAAATCACTCTCTATACAGCTTGGTGTCTTCCCCATTGATTTAAAGAAAGAAAACGTAGATATTTTAACACCCAGAAATTTTAGACCAATGTCAATTCTCTGTGTCTCTCTTTTTAATAAGTATCTTTTTAAACTCAAACACTAAAGTAGAAATGTTTCAATCAACAACAGTTGTTGTTTCCAATCTATAATGTTTTGGATCATTTTTTGGTTAATAATGCGAAAGCAGATAACACTGTAGCATTTATTATATGGCCATTCATTGTTGCTCAGATACATTATATGGTATATTTTTTCCCTACAGTACACCTTAACTCCTGTTAGCAGCTATGTTGCTATGTCATGTTGCCCAAAAAGTGCCCCAATGTATGTTCTCAAGTAGACATTGCTTTATTTTCTATTATATGGTGTTGTCTTCAGACCATCATATGAATGTTGATCAAAACATCCAGCATGAAAGTTTTAAAAATGTACTCATTAGTTTACATTAGTCTGTTACTCCAGACTAGTGGAACACAAGGAAATTGTGGAACACAAGGATAGCGATAGACAAAGCAACACCATGGGCAACTTCTGATGTTCAACAGTACCCAAGGAGTTGCCTCTGCATTCTGAATTGATTTTTTACCCTCACTCTCATTTTAGCTTGTTGTCTGCAGCGTTGCACACAATTGCCAAAGCTCAACCAACATCTATAACGGGGGGAAGTTAACGGTGACATTTTTTGCCCTTGCTAGGTTGAACATGAATATGGGTTTCTGGGTGCAGAGTGGGATCGGTCTGGTAAGTAATCTCTGGATGGTATGTGGTGGAAGGATGTACTATAGGGATCACTTTGCCTCTCTGATGGTCAGATGTGTTCCACTTGTGGGCATGAACAGGGCAGTGTGTATGCCTGTCTCTTTGATAAGCTTCAGTTGGGGAAATGTCTCTCTGTAAAGACGGTACTGTCAAATCCCTTCTGCTACTGTTCAGGCCACCTGTGTGAGAGCCTTTTCATTCCCACTTGAGTTGCTGTAACTCCCTCCTAAGTTCTGCATTCTTCTCTCTCATCTCCCAATACACTGAAAGCATATATTATGGGGCTAATTGATCCTGCTGCCAGAGCCTTGGCTGATATTCAATCCGTCTTTGACCGTGCACCCATGATTAGAGGCTTGGCGTGCTAATGAAGTTGATCTCGATGGACCTGCACCAGCAGAATCTTTATCATCTTCTTCATGGTTGGGATGACTTGGCTGTGATGACAGCCTCAGACATTCTGGTCCAGTGAGGTCATAATCAGCTAAATGTCTGCCTACACTTCTGAACTCGCTCTGTTTGTGACATTGCTGTAATAACCCATGAATCCGGCTTGACTGACAAATGAAAATAGGTTTAAGATACTATCTATGCTTATGCGAAGGGTGAATCACTTCTGGGTGTCCAATTAGAACTGGCACAGTCAGTTTCTTAGTAGAGGGGTTAAATCACAGACATCCTCATTTCTACTTGTACTGCTCCTTTATTGTTGCCCCATTTAAATGGCATGTAAGGACAGGTGGGTTTATGTGTAGTTCTGAAACAAATATAAATGAAATATACAGAGTATGAAACAGTGAATAATAATATGCCTGAGCACATGATATGGAGGAAATTATTATCACAAAATCAACTGACCAGTCAAAGTGTTGAAATTGAGCTTAATGCAAGGAATAATTCTTCTCCAAATATAAAACAAGGAAAATGACCTATAAGCACAGCATGAAGAGGAATTGGGATATTAAATACTTAAAAGCTCCTAAGGTAGATTTAGCAAGAGTATTATATTTAACTTCACTAAGTACACCTTACCCATATGTCATACAACTCTGTGTTTCATCATTCCCTGTGTCACAGTAGTTAGTAGTTAGTACAATCATAGTTATTCCCCAAAAATGAATGCTAATGTGGTCCAATGCTACACAACACTGAAAAAAAACTATCTTTGAAATCGTCTGTGATTCAAAGCACTTAAAATCATACAGCAATGTCTTGAGAGTTAATAACTCCACTCCTTAAACAGAAAAAAAAACAGAAAGACCTTCATCTCTTACTGTGTTGTATGCACAAAATGGATAGCACACCAATAAAATAAGGCAACTGAAGTCCCAAAACCAAGCTGTCAAATGTTACTTTCTTCTGCCTACAGTTTGCTAACACACTCTTAATTAACAGAAATTAAAGCTGCGCTTTCTAGCATCATCTTGTGGTTTTACAGCCGCCCCACACTGACACTGGGAATCACAAAAGGCTATTATGAGATAATGCCCAATGTCTTTAATTTGATAGGGCAGGCAAGCATGAGTTTGGTTGCAGGTCTTGTATAAGTCCTGTCCTTGACCTGCACATGTCAGGGCCTGGGAAGACCTGGGTCACTTTTCCAATGGGCCAAGTCAGTGATGAATATTGTTCACAAACCTTTATGGCCTTAACTTTGGTTCTCCATTTCTGTCTGTAGACCATTTGAGGTAGAAATGTGTCCTGACCCGCCGAGAGGAAACAGTTGAGGGTTATGGGGTCCAGGTCTGCAATGTCAGCTGAGGTCTAGCCAAAAGACTTTGAATTAAGACTGCTTTCAATCTCCACTACAACTTCTTTCTCTAATTTGGATCAAACCTTTTCAGGTACATTTCAGATATGCCTGTTCAGGGCATATAAACGTATCTAAAGTACATAGAAATATCCTTCACATTATCAACACACAAAACCCAATCACTCATACCAGGATGTTTACAGATGAATTAAAATGGGTCAATACACTATTCAAACTTTCACTACATTTTTTCCAAATAATTTGGAGGTCAGGACCACCAAAGTAACCAAACTGCCATTTTAGCCTATTATGCAGTTAGTGGATAAAAGTAAATATACTTCTCTCTTCTTGTATAAACATGAAATGCTTAGAGTAGCTTTTGTATAAATAGAAATAACAGCAGGAAATTGGGAAAGCACTGTGACTATGATGAATAACAGGAGATAGATTAACATAAACTGAAGTTGATCTCTGGGGAAATTCATTCATTCCATGGTCAGAGAGTGTCAACTGTAATGACAAGATGAAAATATCACACCTATCAAACATCCACACCAAACCCCATTTTTTGACACTAAAAGGTTAAATAAACTGTCACCTACTCTTTGGAGTGTCACAGTTATCAAACCTTGTCTCCTGTCTCTGAGGTCAGAGGTCACAGGAGGTGCAAGCAGGGGAATAATTCAGTAAAGGATCTACTTGCAGCCTCACACTGGGTAAATAAACACGTGTCACTCATTGAACTGAAACACTTTTTCCTGTTTATCTCTCTTTATCAAACACATATACATAAACACAAAGACCGAAAAGAATGACGTTTCCTGTTATGAATAAAAGGTATTTGAGGCATGTCTGTTACAAAACTTATTACACAGAAACCTGAAGATAAAATGATGATAACACATGATGATTTATTGTTAGAAGTCATACAAGGACATCCATTTTAGGCAAGAAAACATGCACACATCAACTGAAAACACACTAAAAAAACTCATGTTTAAGGTCATGTTTAAACAGCCTTGATGAATGGATGATTGCACCCCTCAAGTAACTTGTCAGGGGCAGTCAACCGTCAAAAAGGTGCAGATATATGACTTAAACACATGTTCAGTTTCCCATCACATGGCATGAATATAAATCAGAGTGAAACTGAAAAGCAAATGACCCATGAGACAGAAGCCTATATTTCACTGATGGTATATAGTGGCCAGAGAAAATGAAGCCTTCAATGCAGTGTGGCTCAAAATGCTCCAGTTACTGAAATACAACTATATCCAATATATTTTTATGTCCATCTGGAATCTTTAAATATAGCATTAAAACAGAACATTTGGCAGCACAGAGAAATGTTTTCCTTGGTGTTCAGTGTGTTGGCAGGTTAATATAGAGGAGTAATGACAAGTTTTTACCACAAAGTTGAATTTAGACCAGGTATTTACTGGATAAACGCGCCCCATGACTTATGTAATATTAAATTGTCGCTGTGGATTTTGCATTAAATGCATAATTAAGTCAACAACTTAAAGTTTGCTAATGCATTTGAGCATAATAGCATTATTGGAAAATGTGGTTTCTTCGTTTTATTAACCAAATCTGTCTAATTTAGGGTCAGTATAAAGGATTAGGGCCACCTGGAGATTATGCTTTTAATTTAGGGATCCACTCGTTCTGGCAAATATGAAAATGCTTCATGAATCAGTCATGGTTTAGAGTCATTTTAACTTTGGATTCTGCACTATTTTCCATAACAGCTTGATGAATGGAAGATTAGTGGAGCCAGTCCAATCCATCATCATTCTGTCCTTCATCACATGTGGGACAAAAAACGGGGCAAAATTACCACAAACAAGCTGTAGAAATTTGTTCCAGACTTGTTTAGCAGCAAGTGGATGTATCACTTATTGCTGACCTCTTCCCTAATGTATAATTGAACGATGATGAAAGGAAGAGCCGAGTTTCAAAACAGCATGTCACCAATGAAGTGGCAAAAAAAATGAATCTAGAACAGAGAGGATCAGGTTTAAGGGGTTTGTATTGCCATGGGATGGTCTCAATCCAAGAAGCACCAGGCTCTGTGGTGACTCACAAAGGTGCTTTTGATTAGAGCATTGGCATGAGGCACGAAGAGAGCTGGCCCTGCCTTGCCAATGAGTCTCCCTTGTGTACAATTAATCTTTCAGCATCTTTTTTATTGTACCAACAAGCATTTAGGAGACAAGACAAGACAGGACAGGAGGGGGCGCCCCCGAAGTTGTGCCAACAAAAGTGTCAGAATAGGAAATGTGCCATTGATTTTTTTTTTTCTTTTGAATAACATCACAGGCAAAATGAGAATTTGATCAAGAATTCTGGTAGTTAATACCGAAGTTAGTGGTTAGTTCTATAACTTCCACGGGCTAGATGGTACATGGTATGACTTAATACCAGCAAAAGGGATATTTGTACTAGGCAGGAACATGTTGTTTTCCTGCCTTTGCACAGTTTACATCTTAGTGACTCACAATGATAGTTATTGCAGCAATGTGAGAGGGAGGTACAGAGAGAGGCGTAGTTGTAATTTTGATGTCATGAATTACTAGTTTGACTAATTCTCTTTGGCTATCTGTGGGTGGTGGTGCAGGTATAGCTCTTTCATCTGCAGCACTTAAATTGAGGAATATTATAGTATTTGTTATCCTTTAAAAGTTATGTATATACGTACAGACAAACATCAAAAGACTTCATAAAGACAGAAAAGTATGTATGTGATTTTGAGCTCACCAAAAGTGCCACACTACTCTACATAGTACGATGCAAAAAATCCACCACAATAATCATCTGAATACAGGAGCAGCAACATTACTGAAATGCAGGGGAACCTATGGATACAACACACATATCATGGCTCACATAGCAGTTCACACAGCTCCATGTACATTGCAACAGCAGCATGCACTGATTCTGCACGCAACAGGCTGTGACAGAAGCTGAAGCACTGTGTTACAATTATTGCATGTATGTGTGGCTTATTGACTTAAATTGTTACACAAGGAGAGCATACTATTGTGTTATCAATTTTCCCAGAGCCATTTTTATTTAACACAAAAAGAGACCATATTCTCCCTAGTTGGCACACTTGAGGTGTCATACACAGTATTCACACCATACAGTAACAGGAGTGTGTATACAGGAGAGCATTACATTGAAAGATGATTATAGGCCATGATTGATGCAAGCCACTGTCACACCTAATGTGTAATCCTCCCAAAACAATCCTTTCACAACCTTTGTACCTGTGTCTCTGCTCAAAAATGCACCACATACAATAAAAAATGTTAAAAAAATAAATAAAATTGAGCAAGTGCCCTGAGCTGGCATACACTCAGTCACAAAAACAACGAGCCTGATGTAAAAACTATAGTATGACCATACCAAAGTTTTGCGATAAAACCCATTTCGTGTGAAATGCTGTCACAATGTTATTTGCTCAACTTTATTGTCAGTTTGTGGTGTCATATTGGGCTACTTTACATTGTAAAGTCTATTTTTAACAGTATTATCTTTTGCCTTCTAACAAACAGTTTCGGGTTTGGCAGGTTTAACTTTAAAGGCTGCAGAACTCATTGTTTCCTCAATCTGTTGCACAAGAGGGTACACAGTCAGTTGACTAGTATATATACTTTAAGTGTGTTTCCTTGTGTTTCCCATTCCCTGTGGGAGTTTAGTTAGTGTGTGTATTGGGGTGGGCGTGGTTCCCCTTCCTTGTTCTCCTACATCAACTGCCTACAATCAGTTCACCCGTTTGCAGTATATATCTACCCCGTCTCATCACCCACTCTTGGCCAGATTGTTGTGTCAACCATAATGGTCGCTATGACTCAAGGCCATTTTATATTCCTAGTGATTCAGTTTCCTTGTGCCTCGCATGCTAACTTATTTCTCGTGTTTCCCAGGACCACTACTCGCCTGCCTGTCCCCCTGCTTGTCCGCATGCCTGTCAACAACTTCCTATCCTGTAAGATATCTCCACATGCAACCCTGCCTCTCATTCCGTCCTGCTCACACCAGCCACACTCATCCATTAGCTTCATTGAACCCTGCTGTTGCCTGATCCCCATTCCCTGCCATCAGCCTCTCATCCAGAGCCTCCGCTACAATAAAAACTCTTTTCTTACCACACTTCCCTCTCTGTGCCGTGCTTTTGGGTCCCTCCTGTGTCTGTGTAATTATAAGTTCAATGTATCTGATTTATGTTTGTTCCCTCTTATGTGAAACAGAACAGGCCCGTAACGAAAGACAGATTCCAGAGAAATCATCTGTAACAATGGGGTGCTATCTAATATGATCTATAAGTCCTGTATTGCAATATTTGAGTCTTGTGCACCTTGTCCCTTTTCCCAGAACATGTTATCATTTGCACTGAATAAACTGGCACATTTTATACAGTGGAGTAATAAAAGTTAAATGCTGAAAGCTGAGACATTACATCAACTTCTCAGATATTCCGTGATCAAAGTCCTGTTTATAGTCGCTGGAGTCATCTGTCACACTCAATTGGCAAAACGGTCTGCAGCGGGATAATAAGATCCACCCATTCTTTGATCAGCTACAATTATACACATTAGAAGTGTTTTATATGTCAAAAGAGTAATATACAGTGTGTCTGTCCGGTCAAAAAACTGAAATCATTTCCACTTTAAAGTGTGCTGGTGGCAAATGTGTTAGTACAGTAATACTTATTAGTGTTTCATTGTATTCCATATTATAGTCAGTGCCATCCCATCTAACGTACTATATAGCCACAGTGACGTAACACAACCCTTTCAAAAGGAAACACACAGCCACACTATAACACTATGACTAAAATGGTTATGGCATATGGACATGGACCATATCTACTGGAATGTATGTGATCTGATCTGAACACATGTTAAATACAATCAGGTGCCGGTTTTTTTTTCTCATGCTTTTTGAACTTCAGAAAATTGTTCAATTCTACAAAATCTCAAAGAAACTAAATTGCACAAAATGACAGAAAAGCAGAAAATTATAGAAGATCTGAGGTTGAAATTTGAATTTCACTGTTGCTCAACATTTGCATAAATAAGTCGGCAACATGAAGGAGAAAGTGTGAAACTTCCAGGCACTTTCTTTAATACTGAAAATATAAATGACCCAGTGCAATATCATCTGAGGTGACAGGCAGGATAAACTTGCAAGAGAACTTACAAGCGAAAATTTTATCACAAAAGGGAAAAAGAAGGTGAAACTATTAAATCATTTTAATCAATCTATATTGATATACGACAACTTTTTGTATATTATGTAATCAATATCATTATTAGGTATTATTAGCCAATATTGGCCTATCACAGATATATCGGTATGAATGTTGTACGATATGCGATGATTTTTTTTTTTCTAAGTTATACAGGCAGGATTTTATGTATATTTTATAATTTTTCTTAATACAAGTTAAATATACGTACATATTTATTTTTTTTCTTCTCTGTCTTTTAATATTCCCAATGAAATGTATTGTTTCAGGGCACTGATGTCATTTTATAAGATAAGGTTTATTGTTAAACTACAAAATATCATGTCTCATTACATATATCTGTCACAAGTGTTTGATAACCACATTTGAGGGATCACTGCAAAAAATGTGTGTTTATGTTTCTAGTCTGTTTATATAAGATTATCAGCTGTTATAATGGTGTCAGAATTTTTTTTTAAATCCTTAATATTGGTATTGGCCCCAAAAAGCTTGTATCGGTCCAGCCCTAATCATTATCTACTATAGTATTTTAAAAATGTCCATAGAAATTAAACTGGACTGCGTCAACAGTTTAAATGTTATAGTGAACAAAAGATTTGCATGAGAAGCTCTCTACCATGGCAGCTCCTGCCTTAGAGATTAGATGAAAAAAAATCATCCTGCCAACACAGACAAAGGTGACAACACTGGCTATAGCTACACAGGCCATCAGGAGAGGAAGTCCTCCCGGCTAAAGTCAACAAGTCTGATGTTACAAATCCCACTGTGCACTGCTGTCTGCAAAACACTAAGCACAACTTCCACATGCTCATTTACTGCAAATATTACATGTATGGCATTTACTCTTACATGCTATTCACTAAGTTTGTTGTGGTGAAATTCAGCAGCTACACAAAGTACAGAGTGATATCTTCAATCTAAGCCGGAGGGCCCACTGCACTTTATCAGTGGCTCTTTTATTGTTCTTTCAGTCTTGACAAAGTATTGCTATAAACTCCTCCATTCATGCTGAGAGATTTTGGCAGTGATGCATATGAGCACAACAATTTAAACGGTCCAAGCTGTAAACAATGGGGAAAACAAAACTCTCCCACAGACAATTAATAAGAAACATGATGATTATTCCCTCCAGCTGATAACACAGATTCAGGCATGAATTGTGTTTTGGTAAGAGAAATGTTTTGCACCTTCAGCCCACACAGACAGGATCTCTGCTCAGAAATAGACTTGACTGTAAACAACCTCATGCTATTCACATAGCAGGTCAAAATATAGACACAGACTGTACTGCTTGCAGTGTGCATACAGTTGGGAGACAGATATTTGATCTGTATCTCTTGAATGTACAGCTTGAGTATGGCATATATAAAAATGGGTAGGCTCGCCTGCAAGTCTGAAATATTGCTATATAGCACAGGCTTCTCTGACACAGGATGAGAAGTCAAAGTGAGTCATGGCACCCAGTGGTCAGCAGCACAGATCCAGCGATATCTCACTCTGACAAAGACAGCAAAGCACAGCCTAACTCTTCCTGTGGCTGATTGGCCCAGAGGGATGTGATTAAAGTGACAAAAAAGGGGGGGGGATAAATGTTGATATAGCAGCACAGCTCATCCATTGTGACGCCTGGTGGAATGAAATCTGCCCAGCACGGACGGTCCTGCCCCCTCGTTCCAGAGAATAGGAACTTTCATGAAGGGACAGAACAGAGAGCCCAGCTCTGTTGTGACTGTGTTGAACACAGAAAGCTGAGGAAGTAAACACAGTTGGAGGCTCACATTGCTGCTTTTGTTTACCACTGCAGAGAATCAGCCAGTGACTCCCAGAGGAAAATATAATGACAAAGGTTATGATTGTTAGTGATTCAAAATAGTCATAAAGCTTGCTGCTGATAGCAATCTTTGATGTTTGTTGGTCTCATTATGTAAACCGAGGCCGTGCTGAGGAGCTAAACACAATGAGAAGCAGCTGAGGGCTCCACTCACCACTCATTTTATTCTCCTTTGGGGTCTAGCTTGCTGGTGGGTATAGCAACACACGACTGATAAATGAATGCAAGATTCAAAAATCTAAGCTAGTGTTTACAATGAAATACATCATGGTAAATCTATGTGGTTATGGGTGGCCAAAGATGAAAATCACCTTCCAATGCTAGTGAAAATAATGAACCACAAGAGTAAAATTAAGTAAAAAATGTAAATATTTATTCACAGCTGTGGGTCATGGAGGGCAGTGACCCCATGGCAGGAGAGAGGGAAGAATGTGGGGTCAGACCATGCAAGACTTTAGAATGGACATGATCCACGGCCATGGCTATGAACATGAGGTAAAAAGTAGCTGCTGTTTTGATATGGCCCCACTTGACTGCTGTGTCGGGTCCAGAAAATATCATTCTTGCACAATGTGTCCACTGTGAATTCAACACTTCCCCTGTGGGTGTGTGAAATATTCAATCTTAACACAAGCATGTGATGAATTGAAGAATGAAGTGTGTTTTTTCCCTGAAGACAAAAGGCTTACACATGAATCCTTACGATGAATGAAATGAGCCAAGGATACATTAATGCTGTCAAGGTCCTGATATAATCTTTAAACTTTACAATAGCAACTTCAATACAACCAGGCCTGCATCCTGGGGTTTTTTTTTTAATACACACAACCCACAGTGGTAAACCAGCTAGACAGAGGCAAACAAGAAAACTGCTGAATGGCAAACATCTGGTAACTTCATCAATGAAAGAGATGCGCCACAAAAAAGTCATTCACTTCTCACTTTCAGTTACCAGAGTGCTTTACGGGAGCTCTTAAACACCGGAGCCAACTCGGAGGAAATTGAAATCAGAAGACAAAACAAAGTTGCTGGCAGCACTGAGGTCTGTAGATGGGGAATGCTTCAATCCTAGGTGATCAGGTTTTAATTCACATTTCCAGCCATCTCGGGCGAAGTTGTGTCATAAACAAACACAATCGCAATGATGAGGCTCATCAGAGTCACCCATGCACACTGTACAACTCTGAAAAGAAGGGACAATCAGAGAGGATCTCCGGTGATGAGCCCATTGTTGAATGAGGCGTGTTGCTCACATGGATCACAGCAGCATCTCATTCAGCTGTTGCCTCTGAAAGAATTTAAGCTTTAATTCTTGACATTCCCTCATGCTCTCGTAATCAATTCAAAATGCTGCTAGGGGCAAAGGTCACAGCTCAGAAAGCAAAATGTTTTAACAGGAGCAGAGTAACTCAATTAAAAGTATGAACAGGTTACGTTTTTTTGTATGAGGCTTACATTTTATGAGCATACATGACTTATAATCACAGTTTGCCAGAAATATATAAGTGGTCTACGGTCATAAAATAATATTAATGGAATACAGTCCACAGGAGTTCATAACTGACATTAAGAGCTCTTTACAGTCAACACTTAGTTCGTCAGACACACTATAACAACTTCAAGTACAGAAATATTATATTCTCACTGTAGTTAAACTATAAAATTACTACAAACTGGCTGCCACACTAGTTCTCCTGCTCATTATAGAGACATTATGTTGTGGCCGTTTCATTTTATTGCATAATCATGTGGATGTCAAAATCCTCCTGCTGGGACAGTTTAGTGCAGTAAAAAAGAAAAAAGAAAAAAGCTCACGAAAAAATGTTATCGTGGGATACAACATGCAGTGAAGTTGGTCGGCTCGCTGGCTCTACTGCTGCGCTTGATATGACCAGGAGCAGTAGTAAACATTAGAAAACACATCCGTCAATAAACAAGCTCAGAGAAAAAAAAAACATCCTCTTACCTGGTGACAGTCCTCCTCTTCACTCACTTTGACTGCTCAGTAGCTGCAACCTGTCAGACGACAGAGGAATGGGATCAAAGCCTGGAAGAGAGAAAACCACTACCACGCAACTTCAATGAAGCTTCAGCTCAAACTTTCCAGCCGGGCCTCTTCAATATTTTTATTCCGCTTCTGTCCGGCTAAAAAAGATCTGGGATTGCGCCCCTTCCACGGCAGATTGGACCTCTCTCTCTCTTCCTGACGTCCCGGTGCCCGCTGTATGTCTCTGCTTGATGATGAATTGGGAACTGAGTTTTCTGGTTGGACAAGGAGGAAATGAAGTTTGAGGAAGAAGAAGGGGCTCTTACTGACTCCTACAGGCGTGTCAGAGCCCCGGAGCTTTGTATGAGAATTACAGAGTCAGGGGAGCCCATAAAAGTTGATTTATTAAGATCAGACTCAGAGCTCAAAGTATTTAATTTGTCAGCTGTAAAAAGTCAGTTTTGACAGCTAGAGCTCGCAATAATGCAAATATCATGAGCCTGTAGAGTCACTGTTGATTAATAAAAAATATATCAAGAAGGACATTTTCACTTAAATTTCATCTATTAATCTCATTTAATTTAGTGAGTAGCTGTCAGTGTATGTTTACAGGATTAATCTTAAAGATAGAGATGATGAGCTTGGTTAACTCTCAGTTCAGTGATGGATTTAAACTCTCCCTGAGCATGATTTCTCATTTAATTACTTTATGAATTAGTAAAGAAGCAGCCAGTAAACTCTATCATGACAAGATTATACTGTGTTCATAGAGCCAAATCACACACATGCCTGGTGTGTGTACTGAGGCATCAGGCTTTCCCTCTGCCATGTGTGTAATTAACAGATTAAAGCAAGAGAAGAGTATGAAAAAGGCAATTTAAAGGTAGCATCGAAGCAAATGTGTCAGCCTAAACTGTTCCTTTGGGAGTGTATTGTAAGATTTTTTACACTGTGTAAACAAATGTAGTTTTGTAAAAGTGAAGAACAGAAAAAGACTAAACATGGAGAATACTGACTTTTGTTTTGACTTTGACTTTGATTTTTTTTTAATGAATACTTGGTCCAAAGTGAAATTAATAAGATGCAACAAATCTGACAACTATTTCCAGACTATTTTATGTTTTCATTCATTAAAATCCAGTTTGCTTCCTCTCATATCTTCACAGCTGAGTACTGAGCATTAAAGGGATTGTCTGCGTGCATGCTGATCTGTGTTATTGTCTCTCTTGTGTCAGATGTGCTACTACAGTCCATCAGTTGTCATTATAATCAGACAGGCAGAACCAAATCAGGAACAGTTTCTCTTGGTTTATACATAGTTTCTTCTATCCACTACCCCTTTGGTCTTCACATCATCTTCATAAATATAATCATTTCATGTCAGGTTTTTATAAGGAACACCAGGAGGAGGCCGACTGTAAGACCACTGTCATGGTGGGAAAACTTGAACTCATCACTCATCATGAGTGTCTGTGGATTCCCCCACTGTCATGATTACTGTGCTATTAACCAAGTGTTACTGAGATGAATTTAAAAGACATTAAACTGCACATGCTGGTCCCCTGATGGATGGCATCATGTGAGCAGCAAAACCAGACCTTATGTGTTTAAACTTTGTGTAATGACACTGCATTTAAAAGCTCTTCTCTTTGCTGGCCTTTCAGTGCATTTTTTTGAAGTCCAGTAGCAATAATGTCATGTTAAAGAGCAGTAGTTTGACGTTTTGGGAAAATATGCTTATTCACTTCCTGGCAGATATTTAGATGAATAAATCAGTATCACTGTGTTATGTGTCTAAATATGACAAGCCACTTGCCGATTAGCTTAGCTTAGCACAAAGACTGGAAACAGAGGGAAACTGTTGGCTTGGCTCTGTCTCAAGGTTACAAAATCAACAGCAATTGACTGTTTTACATACTTGTATGTGCTGGACAATTTCTTTGCTGAGCATGTTAGCCTGGCAACCACTCCCAATTAAAAATAGTGCAAGTATGGGAATGGTCTCTAGACATAAGTAAATAAGCTTATTACACATACATTTCAAAATATTCTTTTAATTGTTGAATAGTTTCTTTCAATAACAAATATTCTCATAGAGATACTTGTAGATGTATTATAAAAATGTGTATGGTGAAACGACTGCATCCCTTGTAAACACAATTTTGCTTATGTCCTCTGTACCAAAAAAGATTTATGCAGGCTTTTCAAGCTAACACGTACCATCGAGCCCTTGAAATACCAAGGCTCTAACTTTAATATATTTTTATCCATTATGTAATTGCTTTTTCTCCTGTTGGCACGAAATTTCATCAGCTGACATCTCATGAATTGAGAATCATTGCAGTGTACACACATTCCCAGCCAGGGTTTGGTCAAGCATCCTTTTGACGTAGGAATTTCAATTCACAGAGGTATGCGTCATGTATTTTCCAGTCATTTCCTACACCGAGGATAGCAGAAGTGTATCTCAGATGGCTGTCCAAAAGACAAACAAAACACTTCCTGAACTGTACATCTTGATGTGACCACTAATTTGCATCACAGCAGGGGCCATAATATGATTCTAATTTGGCCTCTCCTCTCTGCAGCAGCTATGAGGGAGAGCAGCCCAGGTGGAACATGCTGGGTTAATGACTTAATAGCCACCAAGGGGTTCACCTGGAAGAGGGCCAGACCTGCACTAATTACAGTAACCGCACGCCCATGATAATCAGTGAGGCTTTATTGTGCAGATCACTCTCACTCAGAACAAAGATGAACACACACTGCACAGCATGATGAAAAAAAGGAATTCAGACTTGTGACAAACCTGACATATTGTCTGCTCTGCTCACCTTATGAGTGGTGTCCTCTCATAAGTTACTTACCACTGAAATGATTATATGTCCCATTGGCCAGGTTCCAAACACTTTGATGGGCTGGGGGTATGGAGACTGGAAGGGAGACTCTTTGAACAGCAGGGACAACAGTTGTTAAGATTATGGAGTTTATCATCATCACATCAGTATGGTTGGCAGATTTTATACTGAACAGATGTCAACTAGAGAACAAATTTCCTTCAGAGAATCTTGTGGTAGATTGACTGCATGCAGGATCAGTTGTAGCAGATCCTAACCTACAGGCATGATCATTTTCTGTCTTATAAGATTCATTATAGCTAAATTCTGTCAATGTTAAAGGCCCGTGGTGTGGCACAACTGAGCTTAACAGTGCACTAAATCAGAAAATCCAAGGATAACATATTTAGATTGCCAAATTGAGGACTGAACTGTAGGAAAATAGTCTTCAAATTGGTTTATATTTGTTATATAGGCACATAAATGCCAATATGCTTAATACCTCTTAAATAAGTGAGATGTGTTTTTCTCCACATTAAGTTCTTTGTCTTCATCTTGTCCCTTACATTACTAATATGGTTGTGACTTACAGACCACAGTTAATCATATTATGACTAACTACACAAATACATTTTAATGGACTTAATCAGACCAAATTAGGTGTAGCTCATTAATTTAGATTCAGTCTTAGTGTAATCACGGTATGTTTGTTGTTGTAGCAGTTGTGCCTTCAGCATGAACTGGTATCTTGCACAGGTTGAAGGTGTTCCTCCCAAATTTATCAGAGTGCAGACAAGAGTGGCGACCTTGAACAAACTGAACTCAGTCATTTGAGTCCTCTCTCAGGCTTTACTTGTGTCTTAATGCTCGGCTATTTGTCTTGCTTCTGGTTAAAGGACAACAGGCCTTTTTTTCCCAATAGGCTGAATATCATTTGATTTGAGTAAATTATAGCTGTGAAGGTTATGTAGTGGATTAATGTTCTGTTCGCCTTGAGACAAGTAGTGGAGAACTGATAAACTCACTAATTTAAATAAATGCTTCTTCATTCTGGCAGAATGAACTAAATAAAGTGAAGGACACACAAACAATTGTTGGATTCATTTTTATGATGGAGAGACGATTTACATAATACTGTTTTCAGAATGAAGGATCATGTCAGGAAGCAAAATAAAACAGCAAAGAGCCAGGTCTTCAAACATACTCATTGTGCTACTAAATCATTTATAATTACTCGTGTGAATAATAACAAGATAACATTTTGTTCCATACAAATAAGGAAATATTACATGATATGCAGTATCAAAATGTATTATATGATATTACCACACACAAAAATAGAAACCTTACTATCTCCTCATAGCAGTTATTTGATGTGACATTGTGTGACTGGCAAAGGATCAAAGACACAGTGAACCTCTGTTATAAATTATTAACAGGCCTCTTGTGCCACCATTACACCTCAGCTGTCTAAACCAATGCCCTTCAAACAACATGTCTGTGTATGCAACAGCATCTCACATCAGTGACAGTTGCATGCACTTCACACAGCAGAGCTAGAGAATAGAGCTGTCAGCCCTCGCTGGTCACTGCATGGCGGCGTGCAAAATCAATGAGTCAATAGACAATCACTTCCTTCAGTGCTAAAGATTCCCCGCCGTGACCAATAGGACATGGACACAAAATCACAGCTGGGCTCAGGACATATTTAGGTCTCCAACACAGTATGAGGTAATGAGCTTCCCAGCAGCGTCATTGTCTAAGAAATGAACTTGGGGGGGGGAAGTACCAGATACATCACTTTCTCAACTAACTATGCAGAACTCACACAGAAATGTAAAATGTCAATTTATGAAAATAGGAGAGATGTTTTTTCTTTCTTCTTCTTTTTTCTCCCCCTGTAAACGCTTGGCTTCCTCTGTGTCCATATGTCAAAGTGTTCCCCCCTCTGGGAGTGTCCTGGGCACCAAAGGCCCAGGGCTTTCTTCAGTAGTTAAACCTTCACACTAACTGTTGATTGCAGGGTGGAAAAGGGCTTTGGTTTTATGACTCAAAATCTCAACAGGGACTTCTCCGTGGCAGCTCATATAATATCTTAAATAGCTTTGCTCATATTAGATTACATGCTGCATTTCCCTGGTTTTAACATCCAGCAGTTTGTGAACAACGAGGCTCTATACGCTCGCAGTTGACACTGCCGCTGTGGGAAGCTACTTTAAAAGCTATTACAGTAATACAAATCATTCATCCTCGTCATAAATGAACCCTGAGGTAAGTGAAAATTGTGGCCCTTTATATGTCTTTGGGCTTCAAAATCTGTGTAATTGACATTCACCAAACCAATGTTTTTAATACAGGCAATAAATGCTGACATACAGGGACTGACAGATTAACAGTAAATCAGTTAGTGTAACAAGAACCTGCAGTATTCCCAAAACCCCCTGAAGACACTCCTCTGAAGCTGTGACACCACACACAGTGAGTGTCAGCGTTAACAGGCAGCCACAAACACCAGCTGAGAGGTCAAGGCCTTGGATCCTGATGTGGCAAACTGCTGATAAATTCTTCACCAGCCGCATGATTAAGCAAAAAAAGATTTGCTGCAGCTGCTCCTGGTCTCCCTCTGCCATCTTCCTGTTCTATTGAGTATTTGTTTTTATCAATGCACCAGCCACCTGCTCTGATCCTGCATCAGTATGCCAACATCGCTGACAGCCTGAATGTAAAAAATATGGTGTCTGCAGCTGAGGGGGGGAAAAAAAGCTGTTTTGTTTCAGCATGCATGCTAATGTGCAAATATGTATATTTAATTATTTTTTTATTCTCCCTGTAGCTTTCCATGTGAGCAAAACAGCTCAATTGAAACCCTTTTTATATATTGAATACTTCACTGTAAGACCTCCGTTAATATGAAATATTTACTTATACTGTACGACTGATCCCTCTGAGAGTCAGCTCAATACTTTGCAATTCTTTCAGTTGATTTCGGCGCTTTATGTGTTTTGTGAGTGACTGACAACTTTATTACATTTTCTATCCGCCTAATGATGAAATGTTCATATTAAACGTATCACCAAAACATTCACTGACAATGTGTTTCATTTGCTTTTTATACAATATTCCCTCATAGCAACACAATTCCTCTAAAATGTTTTTATTGTGATGTTTAGACCCAGTAAGCTCTCGGTTAAATGTGGAACATTTGTGGTCTTGGCTAAATATTTAATAAGTCGACAGTGACTTGAATAAAAAGACCAGAGGTGTTAACTCCCATTGTCCAAATCTGGTGCTTTTTACAACCACCGTCCTTCCAGATCACCTACTTAGGACTTGTGTATGGAACAACAATGTAGCACTTACTAGTCTGGAAAAAAAAATCATGCCACTGAACATACTCCAGGCAACTCTTACTTATTCAAAGACATATTTGACAAAAGATAACATGAATATAATATTATATCCATTTTTATAAGAATTTGTTTTGAGTTTACTTTCTATCCTCTAGCAGACAAAAGTCCTTCAATGCAGTTTTAGGAATGCAGCGCAACAAAAACAATTTACCTGCTTCAGACACGGTATACTGATCACCTCCACTTTAAACCCTTACTGATAATCTACCTTGAAAATAGCATGCAAAATTGATTTCAAGCTGAATGAAATGTGAGGTTGGTGGCAGTTGATTAGGGATAATAGCCCTTTCCCTTGAGAGAAGCCGAACCCCATAAGCCATCTTTAAACACCTGAAAGCAATCAAGCTGAGATTGTTATACAGTGATCCTCTGCCAGCTAACATAGAGTGGTAAGACACCCCCTCCGTATACTGCTATAACACAACTGAGACCTTCGTGAATGGTTTTTGTGCTGACAATATGACAAGCACACAGAACAGCCATGGCTGTTTGCTCTGCTTATTACTAAGGTGAACACACAGTGGTGTTTCATGGGTTATTTACACACTGAAACACAGCAGAACAAAACTGACTGACTGTGAGTGAGATTAAACAGAGGGAAAGCCATCTCAAGATATCAATTTCTCCACAATAGCCCCGTGAATTAAACGTAAGAATGTGCCAGTGGTGCAAGCTACATATATACTGAGCTAGTTTCCTGCTCCCCTGGAGGGATCATCGAAAGTAATTTTGGTCTTAAACTGCTATTTGTGCCAAAAGAGAGGTTGTGAAATCCAGATGCAATCCCCAAAACTTCAAGTGTATATATTTTTTCAGCATTTTGAAACTTACAGATGGTATATACAGTACCGTTCCACTATAGGGAATAACATTTGGGTGTAGTTTGAACCCTTTGCATGATGTGAAATGACTCAAGAAAAGGTTTTGGTTTGCTCTGCATGTTAGTGCCATCAAAGAAAGCGTAATTAACAGAGGGCATTTTATGACTTACAGCTTTTCTGCCGCGTGGTGCTGCAGTGGTATAAACACAGGTTGATTGAAAACAAATAAACACATTACAATCCACCAAGAGCCAGCCCTCAAATAAATAAACATCAACTCTACCATCTTTGTGCCATTAGACCAGAGGTTGTGCTCTCACTGTAGAGACCTTATGAAGATGCATTGAAAAGCTTAATGGGTTTGATTTGATTACACTGCGTCACCCACATCAATAATCTGCGGACACTGTTTCTTAAGTCATAGACACGGACGGTAAGACTTGGCAAGGTGACTGATCCTGACGATGTGGCCTCCCTGAGGATATTAACTAGGCTGATCAATTGTCCGATAGATCACACACAATCAAATGCAACAAGTCAAAAAAAGAACACTCAAATGTGAATTAGCCAAATGATTGAACTGCTGCAAACGCACTTGACGCAAATGAGACTAAATCTAAAGGCCTACAAAGTTTAGTCAGCTGTATCTTATGAGTCCCATGTACGGGGGAAGCTCCCTGGTTCTACTTTTTAAGCCTCCTGTACTATAAAAACATTTTCATATATTTTCTGAAGAACACACCAGGAATGCCATGTAAAATTCAATCTCTGTCACTGTGCCGTGAAAGCTTGCTTTTTCCATAAAATGAGCTGGGTGGGTGACCAGGGAGACTTTTTATGGCGTGAAAGCTTGCACATTATAGTTACTATGGGAACTGGGACTCTGTGGTTATTCCAGTGGAGCAGTAATTAGGTTGTTAAGAAAGAGAAACTAGGGGGGAGAAGAAAGAGTGGAGAGGAAGTTGTGTGAACGCACACAAGAAGAAGAAGAAGAAATGCAGTACATATGTGTTCATGTGTTATAACAATTATGGCGTGAGGTCAGGTTGAGGGGTGAACCTACCTTTCCCACCGCGGGGCTAATTAGGAGTCATGACAGATTGTTGTAGTTTATACTCCACTGTTCATTTACTGCCTTCTCATGACTCACTTGCTAATCTCAAGTCTGTCTTCTTTCTTATATTTCTACAAACAGGCTAATCTAACCACAGGGAGAACTGAGAATGACAGGAGGGTTTAAACACATCATACACTGCATACAAGACAACATCTGCCTATTGCTATAATAAGGGTATAATGAGAAAAAAAATCTTACAGAGTGGTTGTGAAAATATGCTGCAGAGCCAAAAAAAACCCCAAAAAAACCAAAAGGGCACATCTGCATTTTCAAGATAGGCCAGATTTTCTAAACAGATAATAAAACTGAGCCCATCATAATTATAACTCCATATTCTAAATAAGCTCACAGGCAAAAATTTAGCTCCCTAGATAATTATTTACTGACATTATCACCAAAGCGCCATCTCTTTGTGCTGCAAACTGAGGGATAATATACACTATAGACACTATAAACAACGTCCATGGAGCATTACCATGGGTCTCTCGCAGCTGACATCATCAAAGTGCTGCTGGGTGTCTTGGGGGCCTCTGTGACGAGTGTCTGGGCGTGCACGATAAGGAGCATCAGAAACATAACCATCTGGAACACATGGGTGTACCTTGGCAGCCATGCTCCACTAATCACCCTCTGTAAACATACAGTAGTGTATATGTAACCCGTAATGAGTCTGTTGCGTCAGCCTGAGGATGGCAAAGCACATTCTCCTTGTCTTTGATACAGATGGCAAAGCTAGATAATAAGGTGGTTTAGATTAAGGTCTCACATAGCCAACTTCTTTTAGGGGCAGTACTCATAAAACTCCTCAGTGGGACAAAAAGAGTGCTGTCCAGAGTCCTTTAGGAAAGAATTATGTAAAGAAAAGTATTCGATTTGGTATTTGGCTCGGTTGTTATGAATGAGATGATAAAAGGCAAGGTTTGCATGGGCCAGGGTTACTGTAGCCATCTCTTCAATATTTCTACACTTTAAAACCCCTTTAGTGAGTCGGAACTTTTCAGCTGATCATATTATAGCACAGTCAGACTCTTAATAGCATTATAATGGTAGAAATGCATTATATGGTCCCTGGCAATACACTGCAATATGACCTAAAGAGATATTGATTTGGTATAATACATTAGGAATGTGGGGTACTCAACTGAAAATCTCATTAGGTTTAATTATGAGAGCTGAACTGTTAAAAAAAAATGATAATGTGGCTTTAAGTCATGGGGTCAAGATGTAGTACTGCAGGTATGAAAGGACAAGAGCATTTCTCTGCCTGTTTTCATAAAAAACTACAAGTTCTAGTGATCACAGTTGCATTTCAGTCTTACCTGATGAAACAACAAACATGTTCTTCTTGCCATTAACCATTTCTGACAGTCTATGTTCACTCTGATGTTAAAGTCGGCATGAAGCCCTGAAATGTCATCTATGACACATCAGTTTCCAACAGAGCAAACAAATGGACCAATGGAACAGAATAAATACACATAATACCCTTTATTAAAACACAAAATATTCAATCACAAATAACACTAGATATAGATCAGTTCTATTTTTTTATACTGTTGTGACATAAACTGGCGTAGCTGCAACTTCACAAAGTTGAAGTCATTAAATGAAAGTTGCTTCACACTTCAGGGTTTCTTCTCTGTGTGAAGCAGGAATATAATTATCTAAATGCACTACTGCAAGATGCAAAGCAGGCTATTTGAGGTGCATGTCAAATCAATAAGAGAAAGGGGTTGGAGCAGCATGGAAACACTTTTAGTAAGAACAATACAGTATAGCAGGTGAAAGTGAGGTGGGCTTCAATATTGACCAGTACAATCAGCTCCTCACACCCTGTCTCAAAACAGTCCAACCTGCCATAACAAACTGTCACTTTGGTAACGGGCTGGGAGCAGAGTCCAGAGACTGATTTCTCCTATGTGCAAATTGTCCTTGTCTGGCAGCAGAATCCCAAGGCTCAAATGTACAGAGCCCCAAATGCAAATATACCTCGCTCACAAATCGCTGGCAAGGGCAGATGATGTCTCGTTTGAAGCTGAATTAATATTTCAGGCAGCAGTGAAATAGCTGACGCAGTGTTTTCCAAGTAAATGAGAAAATACAAAAGAAAAAAAAAATTCTGTGCAGTTAGACTACAGATGAAGTAACTTGTGAGTAACTTGATGTGAGAGAATCAATTGTCTAATTGAGCTGTTTATGTAACTGCATTAACAGACAACTCATCCTTATACAATAATCCCGTACACATGATGGAAAATATTTTGATTGTCCACGGAAATAGTGTCTGGAGCTTTTGCTTCTGTCATGGGACTCGTGACCCAACCTGATGGAGCTTATTATTCTTCTAAAGCTTTACTCTGCATGGACGTGGAATCTGAAGTTGATAAAGTTAATAATTAGAGCAAGTCTGACCCTGAACTTGTTTGGGCCGGGTCGGACTCAGTTCATGTTGGGAGTCAAAGCAAAATTGGAAGTGACACAAAAAAATGCAAAAGTGTGAAACAAGAAACTCACACTGACAATTATATTTGTGAAGGTCTCTTGCAAACTGACTTATGCTTCAGTTTGCAGGGCATCCACACTTATAGACTAACATATATACTGTTCTTTAATTATTTCTTTTAGAGTTACAACCAAAGTGTCTTTTATGCTTAAAAAATCTTGGCTTGTCAGCTACTTTATTGGGGGAATTGCTCCTTGTGTGTGTTCTTTTTTAAAATGAACTGCACTAAACTTTTTTCTTTTTAGGTGGACATTAACTCAGTCAACGCCTGTCATACAATGATAACAGTACAAATACTGTTAATATAAAATATCCTGGTACAAAGCCATTTTCTGCAGAAATGTAAGGTAATGGATCAACTAAAAAAATGGAAATTTAGTCATTAATGTTCTGAATTACATTTTTTGTGCTCATATTAAACACACAAAAAATATTCTCATTACGGGCTGTTAACATCTCTTACTCAAAAAGTTGTTTATATTTATCTTAAAAAGTTAACTCACAAGTGTGATTGAGGGTGTCATCGATTTAAATTCATATTTGCTTGAAATCTCCAACAGTCTAAATTGTAAATATTGACACATGCTCAACACAAACCTTACTGGTAAAGTGAATGCTAATGATTAACTTCATGACCACATGCGTTAATAATCTCCAAGACTGCTTTGCTCACTGTCATCAGCAATGTCAACACTAAGTGATGGGCTGATTACGCTACATTACATTAACAATTACTTCCAGTAGCCAAACTGTTGTCAGCACATTTTCGGCTCCTGCTAGGGTAAACTGTATATTGATTTTGGAACAGAAGTGGACATCCCGTGTGTGACACTGTCATCACATTCGATTGAATCACATCTGTTGGCCATGAATACATGATACATATGAACCTCCAATTCCTAGAAGAAAGATGTGTGCATTACTATAAAATTACAGGAAAGTTGCATGAGCGTGTGTCAGGAGCATCATACACAGTGAAAAAAAAGAACAACCAATCTGGAAACATGGTTGTTTTCTGGTAATTGTTAACCTTTCCCCACTGCTAATTAGTGCAGAAAAGAAAAGTGAGCAATAACATTTGTATAAGCAGAACACTGCGGTTAATTTACACTGAACAACGCAGTCTTCACCTCAGGACACAGCAGATGTCTGCTGGATTCAAATCAAAGTACTTCTGGCACACAAACAAGGACCTGCGAACAGATCTGGACCTGTCCTGGCTGTATACTAAGTCATGCAGTGTATCTACACTACAGGATTTATCGCATTACTGTGTGCCCAGCTGGCAAACTGAGATGAAGAACTGCAACACATAATTTGCTATTAGGAGCAGTGAACTGTCACATTACTCAAGCAACATGTCATTTATTACATTCATGTCTAATCCAGATCTATAGAATATCTTAGTTCAGAATGCTGTTTGATGATGACAAGCAAACACTTAAATATGATTTTTTAAATAGAGAATTCGTAGCTATTTTTATTTGTAATTTTATTATACAAATAATAAAGTTGAAAAGTGGCAAACATATCCTTCTCAAACCAGTGGAACCAAAGAGATGCTCTGAAACAATCTCCCACTGTGAAAACAGGAGTGATTAGTGAAGTAGAGCAACATGAAAGGAATTTGAGTCGCTATCCTTCACCGGCTTATGAAGGTCTGTTTGTATGTCCTCTCAAGTGACAACACCATCAATCACTGATATGAGTAAATGGATCTCATTCATCAAACAGCAATGCATACATGAAAAAGATATTAAAAATGCATAAAAAATCCAAGCATGATATTGTTATGTCAATATAGAATCCGCCACCACATCGAGCTCAGTGATTGGAAATAACTGAATATATAGTTTATTTATATTTTTTGTTGTAGCATTGTATTGAATCATGTAATTTTGCATATAACTGGCAGTTTTGTTTGCTCCTGCTGTTGTTGCAGGTATGTTCCATAAAATGATGTTTTATGCAGAAAGGCTGGGATATTTTCAGAAAGCAGAATGAGATCCCTCTGGGGCTCTTGTCAATACAGCGAGGGCAATAGCTTGCTGATAGATAGAGCCCATAGTATGTGTTCTATCTGCCTTCTGGAAAGAAAGTTTAATGAGTTCTTGGTGTTTTCCTGTTGCCTATTAACTTTTCTCTTCATTTAATTCTTTGTATCACTGCCCTGGTTCATGGTGTAACACTGGAGGTGATCTTCCATTTTTGTATTCATTACTATCGAAGATTACAATGCCCTCCTTGACAGAAAGGTCCCTTTCCGTGGAATGCCTGCACCCATGAAAACAAGAACTCCAGTAAATCCAATTAAACCTTATTTAATCTCATAAATCTCATTTGTGTTTTGGGGGCTGGTTATTATTATTGTGAAAGATTACAGTTTCAACAGCAATAAAATGCAACACAACAACAACAACAACGATCCCTTCATGCCCCAGTGGTAAATGTGGAACTGATCAACAAGCTAAATTTCAAATCCCACGTGATGAGTCATTCACTCTGAGTGTGAGAAAGAGATAGAATCTAAGACAGAGTACATGAACTGATTCAGCTGGCATGATGTGGGAGACGAAAAGTGGCATTTTACTTATTAAAGTCTTTAAACTCCAATTAAGGTGTCTAATTATCTGATCCTACTGGAGTAGGATTAATGAAGCTGCTCACATCCCATCTGTTGGTGACAGTGATGCTGCATCTCAGCATGAGGACATGAGTGTGTGTGGATACGTGTGTGTTCGCACACAGGTTTGTGGGAGAGAAGTGCCGTCAGAAAGACAAAGCAAAGCAGAAAGAGGCTAAAGAAGTTTGCCTGCCTCCCTTCCCCCACAGCAGCTAGCATGGATGTCCCATTCACTCCACATGTGGAAACCATCAACAGAAAAATACTAACACACAAAACTGAATGACTGAGTCTCATCTTCATATGGATTATAAGAGTACCAGGGGGGAGTTGGGGGACCTTTTGCTGCTCTATGGATAGGTTAAACAGGTAGGAGGAAATACTTATTCTACACTGACTGTCAATAGTTAACCTGTGATCCTGTCTGACCCTGGGCTTTTTCCAATTTTGCATTTTCTAAACATCGATAGACACAGTTTTGTCACTCCTCATCTTGGACATGTCCATACATGTGTTTCCTAAATTAGAATTAGGGCCATCATCAAATCTCAAGTAAAATCTATTCAACTCATTAGCTAGTTCACAGTTGCTATTGAAACCATTAATACTAACAGGCTTGTCATGATTCTCATACCCCCCACACTGCCTTTAGATTACTGCTGTAGAATTTTGCCTCAGTTTTGTCATTGTACTGGATTTCAAGTCTGGCCTCCTTTTTTAATGTTTTTGAATCAATTTGATCAGTGTAAGAAAGTAATCTGTTTCTTGTGCAATGAGTCCTTCACTGAATCAGATAGCCACAGTTTGTTATTTGGGAAAATGTTTTCATGCTTAGCTGGGATAGAATGACCTCACCATAATGGCAAACATAACAAGACACAACACCAACCACCTCATGACTATCATCAGCAGAGTCCACAAAAACAGTGTAATCAGTGTGGTTCAGACATCCCTGCAGTCAGCAGTATCACATTCAGTCCAGACCTAACCTTTCTACACACAAGACTTTCCCTCTTTTCAAAGGAGTCACATATGTTGGCATGAGATGGATTGTATTATGGTCATAGCTACACAATGAAATGATCCTTTAGTAGAACCATAGTGGAGGTCTATCAGTGTGATCCACTGATAGAAGCAGCTCATAGATGTTAAATTACCGTGATTATAACTTTGAACTGGATTGGGGACACAGAGTTATTATCAATACATCTATTTCATTTCCTCACTATCACCCCCAAAGCATGTTGCCCCCCTTCTCAGAAGAATACGATCTGATTGACAAGCGGTTTCATATCCACATGGTTGCTTGTTAAACGTTTAAATAGAGCATTAAACCTGTCCGGGCAGCGGACTGGCCTTTAAATGGATCCATGTGAGCAGAAGAGTTTTGATAACAAACAACAGGGACACCAGCCAGAGCACACTCTATCTACTTCAGCTTGATTAATCTGTGTGGTTGGAACCATATGGGAATGATTCTCCTCCAGGGATAGTCCTTTATGAATGCACCTCCAGCCAAAAGGACACTGCTCACCTTGTTGGTACAAATTTGACTAAATTGGAGGAGCAATAGTTGAAAGTTCAGGCAGGTGAATAATTCAAGATGAGCTTTTTTTTTTTATAAATAAAAGAGGATTAGTTAAGATGGTGATATAGAGTATAACGGACAACAAATGCCTGCAAGCAGTTGCTTCATATTTACTGTATAAACACAACAGTGGTATCAAACTATAAGTATATTTTCCAATGTGTCTAACTATTCCTTTATTATACCATGACCACTATATAAGAAGTAACAAAGTAAAGTTCAGTTCAGTTCAGTTCAGTTCAGTTCAGTTCAGTTCAGTTCAGTTCAGTTCAGGACAGTTCAGTACTTTATTGTCCTACTGGGGGAAATTCAGTCTGCAAAAGAGCACAAATAAACAACGACAATGCACACAAACAGTGCAACAATAAAATCAATAAAAGATGGGTTTTTATCTAAGATAGTGCACACATAACAGGACAATGATAAAATCTGTAAAAAAAGATAGATTTTGTACAGGACTGGATAAGATAAATTGCTACAGTGATGAGTGTGTGCCATGTGTGGGTAGGTGCATGGTAACAATTCCCCTTTGTGCAAGTTAAGCAAGCATAAGTAGAGATCTTATCATGCAACATATCCACTGTATCCCAAAATGTGTAATCTGAACTTACTCATCCTTTTAGGAGCCCTGAGACAGGCTTTCAAAGTGAAATAACTGCTCTTTCTTTCAAATGATGATGTCTGCGGTGTCAGTGTGGAACATAACAGAAAACTTCCTGTTTACCAAGAGGCGTTTAACTGTGACAATGAACATCGGGATGGCTGTCAGCTACTGCTTGCTGGTGGCAGCAAATGTGACTGTGGTCCATTCTTCTTCCACTTTATTAACAATGCCTGTGATGTCTGAGATGATGTGAGTGATGATGTAACCCTACATCCTGGGCAAACTACTGCAATCCATCTTAAGAAGCACCTCAAGCATTCATTTACTTCACAGGGCAAACAGACAAGAGGCAGCAGTATTGAATCTTCAATCAAAGTCAACATATTGATGAACAAAAAAAACAAACTTTTTTGGAGTGCATGAGTGTGGTTTATGTGTAAAATAAGTTTGTTCCATTTTCTTGAAACCGGTCATTTGATCGATTTAATTGGGAAAAGCTAGTGAGGGAAATAGCAGGCATGCTTTGACCTGGCCTTGTGAAACGCCTCCAGTAGGCTTGAATGGAGTCAATGGGGTCAATGGGCCAAAGCACTTAAAATGCAATCTAAAGAAGTCATCCCATTAATGCTTTCTCTTCTCATGTTGTTCAACTATTTGGACAAAGGCTGCACTCCAGTAAAACGGGTAGCAGACCACCATAGTAGCGTTAGTAGTTTAGTTGTGTAAAAAATGAGTATTTAAAAAAAAAATGTTTATCTTAAAGCCTCTGCAATTCAAAACAGTTGTACCTTGTTCAGCAGTTTAGTCACACCTAAAAACCAACAGCAAAGAAATGCAATAATTAAAGCTGTAACAATGGTATAATAGGAATGCAAAATAAAATTAATTACACATAATAATTCAGTAAAAGATGTCAGCTTAGTGGAAAGAAATTAAATGTCATGTCTGGATGCAAATTTTCCACAATAAAACTTACTTTGTGGTTCTGTCTGGCTCTTTTTTTTTCTCTGTCTGATGAATAATACATTTAATCATGTGTGTATAGTATGAGAATGGTGCAACTATGAGGGAAAGAGCATCCAACCACACCCAGGTTTTATAACGCTGAATAAGAAAGCATCTGCATTATTGGGCTAAACTGTGAATAATCCTTTTAACAGCTTATTTTTCCATACTACACTGCTTGTAGTTCTCCTTTTTTAAGCGCTTTAAACACTGACCGATGAAAATGACACGTATTTGCGGGAGACTGAAGTGATAACTGCAGAAAAAGGAAAGTAGACTATTTGTCTGCAAAATGCCTTTGCTAACCAGCCTTTTGTATCCAGCAGAGCAGTGTGATAGACCGTACCTGTCAGGTCACGGCTCTACAGTCAAACCAGGCTGCCCACAGCTAAGGACCAGATGGCTGAAGGTTTATTGGTATGTCCTTGAAAGAGGAAAAATAGGAGCAAGTGAGGAAAAAAGTGTTCTTGTTCTCTCATAAATTATTATCAATGCACAGGTGATAGATACAATAAACTAGTTGGAACCTTTTATTTATTTTGTCCATCCCCTTGTGTTTTATCCAATCACCAACGGTCCATTCATTCTCATAGGAATAACCCACATGTGAAACAAGGGTTAAAACATTTCTCATGAGGATGAGTAGTAACCTTAGGAAGAGCAACAGAGGAGGGATCTCTCTTCCAGAGCATCTAGCAAAGTGACATAAGAACAACAACATTATGAAATAATATGAATCCAGGAAGATGCAAAGCAGTTTTTAGGTTCTGCCAGTCACTGGTAGGACCTGGGCTAATATGTTTAGCCCTTTAATAATCTTAGCCCTTTATTCTTGGAAATTTATAGAGAAGGGTGGCACCATTCCCAAAAATATGAAACGCGAGCTTGGAAACTACACTTACTCCCACATTGATGTAATGTCGAGTTCTTTAAATAGCTACTCTAAATCTGAATTATTCATCTTTTTAGCTGCTGTAAAAGGTCTGCTAATCACAGATACTTTTTTACACATGGCAATAAAATTGACCAAGATATTTGAGGTATTATCAAAAAAGCACAAAGAGGACAATTATATTATTATTAGAAATATTATGATTCAACCTTTAAATTCCACAAATTTCTCTGTCTTACACTTGTCGTAAGCTAAAATGGGAAACGAGCAGGTGAACTCAGTATTACCTCTCTAATGACTTGTGTGATCAAAGAAGGGGGCACTCGCCTTTAAATATTTAACACATGGCATATAAAGGGTAGGAATGTTCCTTTATGAGGAAAGCTTATTCTCCCTGCCTGACCCTATAGGCTTGGCTGTGCGTGTATGTGTGTTGCAGTAAACCTGGCGTTGTTGAGGACTACCACCCATGTGATGGCTGTAATTGCTGGTGGGCCAGCAGGTTCACCAGCCTGTGGTGACAGAGCTACAGCTCTATGAGTCTCTAATAACAAAGACTTCTGGACCTGAAGCTGTTTTCTCAGCTTTGGCTTTGTCTGCTCTCTGAGTCCGTGTCTGCTTTCCTCTCTCTCTCCCTCAGTCACTCTGTTATCTTCCAAACAACCTGCACCCTTCATTCTGTGCCCTGGTTATCAGCCACACTCCCACAGCTTTTCCTTCTTTTTGTCCTCGTTTTTTCTTGCAACATTCATGGTTCCCTCACACACTACAATCATAGACAGAAATCTGCTCTGTCTCAGTCATAATGCTGCGAGACAGTCCCTGTTTTTTAATTTCCTGACATGAATGCTGATGACTGCTGGTGCAGCTACTCACCAGGCTCAGGGGGAAACAGCCCTGAAATACTGCACGTTTCCGGAAATCACTTCACCTTCTATTGTCATTTGGAACCGAAATTAAAAAGTTTAACTGGCAGCCGATATAACTTGCCCAGGGAGGAAGGTAGGGAGGTTGAGGTTAAATCTCCTCAGTTTCAAGCCATCTGACTCATCACCTAGGTAATAAATGGCTGCTTAGAGAGTCCAGTGTTTCTCAGATCTTACGCTGATACAGACAGAAGACCTTACTGTAAGATAACACCAGTCAAGAAGGTCTTAGTTCAACACTGAGACACAGAGGTCTTATTTTTTCTGTATAATAATGCCTAAAGAATATAATCCAGTAGTGTTATAAGCATGCATAGTCAATGTGAATCCAGATTTCTAAAATACTCCTAAACTCTATAGGACTACCAGGTGATTTAATGTACAATGAATACATTCAGACACTATTAATAAAATGGAAAATAAAACCCCAACTACTACAGAAAGAACGCAGAAGCTGTAGTAAAACATCTGTCTTTTCTCACACTATGTACTATAGACTACTGCTTCACGTCAGTCTAATGAAACAGTGCAGGCTACATTGAGATCAAGGCAGTTCTACGTACAAAAATAAAGCGCTTGAAATGCAAAAATAAATGTAGCTGCTTTCGATGACATAGAACCTGACAAACATGAAAAGCACTACAAGAAAAAGGTCCTAAAGGGGCCCTAATAAGGACTGGAGAGAAATGTTCAGGTCTGTTGGAGAACCACATAGTGTCACAACCTCTAGAAAAGCCTCTTTTCGAAAAGAAATGGAGGGGACAGTCACAGGGGAACAGCCCAATTCAGCATGTCAGGAGTCTCCTGAGGAGTCTTATGGAGTGTGAGAGGCTGTGTGGTTTAGCTTAGCTTGTGGCCTGCTAGCTACAGCTGTTTGCTGTTGCATCAATATAATAAAATGTGGGCCTCTATGGATGGATAAAGATTTGACAGTAATCCTGGGCTTACAAATCCTCTCAAACCCCATATTACTGTCTATTGTCAAGAATACACTGAACATTTGTCATTAGACCAGATTTCTTACTGTTTCTATAATTAGCATTATTACCATAATGCTTATTATACAATTACCCTCTTGGGTGCAGTTCTTAGGTTTTTCTACTCCCTCACACACACTAAAAGTACAAAATAGTATAAAAATCTTCTTGAAATGACAATTTAGCAAATTCCACACTCAAGAGTCTCAACAGATTTAAATGCTTTCCTCTGATTTCTCTCTCTGTTTTAAGTATTTATTTAACTTTATAGATACTTGGTCACTGTATACATTCAACTTCACCTGGATTCACCTCATTAGTGAGCTTTATGAGAGTATAAGTGACCTTAACAAACATTCAGTGTGTACAGAGAGCCTCAACAAACTGTACACAGTTTCCCTCCATTAGGAATCGAGTTAACTTGACTATTCAAACATACAAGCTGCACACACAGGAGAAAACACATGGAAAGACACTCTTCGCACGCACGCACGCACGCACGCACGCACGCACGCACACACACACGCACACACACACACACACACACACACACACACACACACACACACACACACACACACACACAAAAGCTGTGTCTGCTTACACTTGAGGCCTCCGAGACTGACTCTTTTTCTATAAGGCTGATGAGGCGTAATGTAAATAAATTACAATGCCATTAACTTCATTAACTTCTTCTGATCTATATTTGAACTTCTACAAACAACAATGGTTGAACAGTATATTAAATGATTATCATATACTTTTGCCTGTTGTTTCCCCAGTACAATGAGTTTTATGACTAATAAGTGTAATTTCAGGGGACAAAATCACTGATTCTGGAGCACATTGAAGATACACTAGTTAAACGTACAGGTATATGTGAAGAGAGGTTTCTTCATTGTCAGTGTTTCTTTTTTTTAGCTTGATCCTCCTGTCCTGTCATTCCATTTAAAAAAAACAAACACTTTTCCCTCAGGGTGGATATGAAAAAATATATTTAAGGATCATTGTGCTTTAGATAAAGACAGAGCTACAATTTATTCCACAATTACAGCCAAAAATGTTCCTATTACCCTTTCTGACACAGATGAGTACCCTCCAGATAAGTGTATCACAACACAAATAGGCTTTTTAATGGCTGTATATAAAATTAAGAATGTGATACTTGATGGCCTGAGCTTGTACATGCACTATTTTACTCTGTTAGTAATTGTTCCAGCAAGCCCAGAAAAAATGGCAAGTGTTTCAAACCTTGATTATATGGGTAAATGCAAAGAAGCGGTTTATTACTGTATAGATCACACGTTTTTTTTCTCCTTTATTTTAAAAGGGCCACATAACCAATTTTCAACCTTGTCTCTATGTCTCTATGTGTTTTCTGCAAACACCACAACTGCAACAGTGACTGATTGGAGGGGATGCGTACAATGCATCCTGGTACATGTAGGAAAACTCAGATGAACTCAGCTTTCATAGTCAGTATTGCACGCACCCAAGAACTTTGTGCTTCAATTGACTACATTTACCTTCAACACTGATCAGACATCCATATAAAACGTGGTGAAATGTCCCTTTAAGTATTGATAGTTATATGTTTGGGCTTTCAGTTAAATGACCTAAATTTCAGTCAAAGTGCAAAGTGGTAGAATAACATGACTGCAAGTCTACAGCCATTCTAGCAGCTAACATGTTCACAATGCTAAAATGCTGGTGTTAGGCAGACACAGTGTTTAACATTCTCACCATCACAGTTAGCATACTAACAAAACAGAATTTTTGACCAAATTATGACTCTAGATTTAAAGTCAAGTGAATTAAGGGGGAACATGAATGTCTCAACCAAATTTAATGGAGACCCATCCAGTAGTTGAGGAGACATTTCATTGAAAGCCACAAAAATCAATATCACAGTGGTGCTAGAGGAAAAGTTGAAGGAAAGCCTATTTTATTATGATATGCGGTCTGGGAATGATTCTGCCTGCTCTGGATAAATGGAAACTTTTACTTGTTGGTTGTGCTAGATAAAAGTAAAAAGATCACAAAAAGTTACGAGGATTCATCCTCTGGCCATCATGGATTTCATGGCAATCCATCCAGTAGTTGCCAAGGCACAGCATGACTAAAAACAAGATTATGAGTCTAAATGTTACCATTGTGGCACTTTAAACTGCATCAAAGTCGCTGTAGAAACAATAACAAAGACAGACATCAGGCCCTTTGTGCTCAGAAAGTACCAGAAGGATGTGAGGGAAGGAGTGGAAACAGGGAGAGGCAGAGGGAGACATCAACGGCCCACAGTAAGAGAAAGAGGAGGGGAAGAAGAGGCAGGTGGAGACAGTAATAGACTAGAGGAAGCAGAGTGAGGCAGGGGAGAGGCAGGGGGGAGATGCTTGGCATTGCAGCTTCTTGTCTGCAGTTGCCCTTACAGTGACCCATTGGAGCCTTGACTGCTATATTTATCAAGCAGCTGCATGATGTTGGAGTGCACGGAAAACTAAGTCACTGCAGTCAAGTCTAGGGCAAAGGGCCACATTGCCACTAGGGGGCCTAGACAGAGGGGTAAAGAACATCAACTGCCTACATTAAATAGTTTAAAATATTTTTTAAAAACTGATTTAAAACTTTATTTCAATGCTTATGTATTTATTTATTATTAAATATTATCTTTTTTTACACATACACAATGTTATGTAAGTATCAATGTTCAGGAAAAAGTACCAGCTTCGGTATGATTTCAGGTCCCACAGCTGCACAACTTTGAACTATCGGGGACGATTACTCAACGACATAAAAACACCACCACAAGCCACAAGGATGGACAACGGATGAAGACAATGCATCAACAACAACGTCAGCATCAGTCTGCCTAGTGTAATCTATCCATTTAATCTGGCTCTGGGGAAAGACGATGCCTCAATTTCTACCTTTATGATTTATCAATTTCTGACCTGTATTGGAGTTTAAAGTGATACTCTGCCCAAAATCAATCTTTTGAATGACAAACACTCACTGTCTGACTTGAAAGGTGGCTGTAAAATGTTTGTATTTTTTGTTATTAACTTCTTAAACTACTTCTGTAGCATAGTCTCATCTATGCTTTTCCCCTTTAGGCTCAATATGTTCTATGTCATATTTTCACCTAAATTCATTTTCATCTTGGTTGTCATATTTATAGGCAGATGCACCATAGTGGCACATTTGACATTCCCAGATTTTGGACTTATTCATGCAGTTCTTTGTGATACAAAAATATTTCATTTATGGCTGTCAAATGGTTATAAATAATGCAGTTTTTCCAGCAGACTCTGAATAGGCCACCATAAAAGAGCAAATTCAGACCTGTCTGGGCTGCCCAGCTCTGGATTATAGCTCTCATCAGTGCTTTTACTACCTCTAGTACTGATGTTAGAGGGCACATTAAGGCACTATGGATGGAGTTGCATAACATAAACTGTAAATGAAGTAGATTTTAAAATGTCAAACATGATGCTATCTGCAGACTGAACCTGCTTTCCTCCAGTACGGAAAAGCGTTTTGTGCTTTAGGCAAGTACTTCAGTTACAGCATCTAAAAAACTACATTTCACTGCTAGATTCCTCCTCATCCCAGTATACATACTTTCACTTTCTTGCTTTTAAAACGGGTGGAAATACCTCTTGTGAATATATCTGTGGTGAGAAAGAGAAAACTGTGTGTTATGGATTTCATGGATACTAGCAGCAGACTTGAATCTGCAATGAAGTGTGAGTCCAAGTTATAAATGTGTGTTTCAAGAGCCATCTGGAAATACAAAGCAGATGGTCTCATTTTCCACTGTTTGTTGTTTATAAAAATTTCCAACACCACTTTTGTTTCCATTGTGCCAATTAGACAATGCTTCAGATAACCTTTGAGCAAACCGCAGGTAGGCAGCCAGCCAGCACACAGGAAATGAAAAAAACCCATAAAATAGCAGCCCAAGATCATTTGTACTCCTGCTACAAATGTGTGAAATGCCATGTACAAGCTAAACAAAGGACATAGTTGATCTTATACTGCATCACCAGTAATGCATAGTGGTGTGTGTATAAATTCAGGTATGTCTGTGTGTGTCTATCAGAACCATAAGTCTGTACACATTTAAACAAAGACATTTTCTTTTGGCTATTAAAAAAAAAAAAAAAACGCCATAAAAATAAGCCATCACTCGCTGAGAGATGTGATACACAGCTTGTCTGTCATTGACTGAGATGAAAAAACAGCATATTCCCACTCCCTATTCTACTCAGCCACCCTAAGTGACACATGGCACTGTCATTAACAAAAGCGCATGGAACCAGAGATCCAGACCGCTGGATTAGTATTTCACCTCGCGTGCCAGACAGAGAAAAGCCAGTCTGAATAAACAACAAATGGAGAGTGCACCAAGGAGAGGGAGACACATACATAGAAAGGAGACAGGAGTGGCAATGAAAGTGGAAACAGAAAGGATAAAGGACAGATTTAATCACAATGTGTTTCCACTTGGCTACCAGGTGGTGCTAAAGGGAACAGAGATGGGTTGATGATGGGTATTGTAGTCACTGGAAGGGAAACTGCGAAAGGAATTATATTCTGAGACTGGTTCTGATTCAGCATTTGGGCATTTGAGGGTTTTGTCCTGGATTTAAGGTCACTGTTGGATCCAATCAGTTTTTTGTTGGATCCAAATATTTTATGCTCGGGGCAGGATTTTAACTTGCAAATATGTATATGTAAATATATATTTTCATTGAGCTGATTCAGACTGTGGTGACCCGCTGTTCAATTTGCTGGCTCTAAATTGGTCTTCCACCACACCAATCCAAGAGTCCGCTGTTCTTCCAGACCTCTATTCAACCCCGTATTTCCAATGCTCTGTTTGTGCGTCTGCCAGTCAGTCTCTATGTCCAATTTAAACTCATTTTGACAATGGTGCCAGTTCCATCTGTGCCACCATTGAAGGCTTACTGCTTGTCAGACTCCAACAGTCCTCTGGAGAGAAATACATAATTCACTGCACTCATATGAGAATGTGGTTTGCCTTTCATGGAAAAATTATCATTGGTGGATCTGACCTTAACTTTCGCAGTTCACTTTAGGAATGCAATAACATAGAAGGAAAAACATAGATGGAGTCAGATGGAGAGACAGAAACCTTTTCTTTATTTCCCTCCTTTAAGCAGAGCATTAGAACATCTGGCGAGATGTTCAAACAGCTTTTACAAACACCCTGCAGGAGAACCTCTAAACCAGAATCCTTCATTACTTTTATCCGTTTCTCCTCAGTCCAACAGCACAGCCTCACAAGTTCCACTCAGTCAGTGAGACAGACATACACACATTTTCCATCCTTTCTCTGCTGGATAGATGATTAAACTATTCTTTACACCTCCTCATATAAACACTTTCATTTGAGATGTGGGTTGAAAGTCCATGGTTACACATAAGAGTGATAAACAAGATGACAATTTAGCCACTGTAATCTGACTACCGCACACACATACACAGTCATAATATCCACAAATGAATCGAGTCAAACTGTCAAACACTCTTTGAAACCAGCGATATTTGTAATGATAGATGAAAAGTGTCTGGAGCATATTTCAAAATATTGACATGGCAACACTTGATATTGATCTGTATATAACGTGTGTTAATCTATGGAAATAATTGCATGTGCATAATATTATTCTATATTATTATGGTATTGTCTTAAATCAATACAGGATTTTCCCCCAAGTACCACAGACAACAGTGTAATTACAAGTGGTTTACTTTAAATAACTTTGCATAAGTACTGGAATAAGGGTGAGTGTCTACATGGTTTTGTTTTACCAAAAACATCAAAGCAGTCCTGACTGGCTGGTGATGCATGCAAATATACATACATGCCAATTTCATTGTGTACTTTTGATTGGAGGATAGTATAACCCATGAAGTCCAGTAGAGGGTGGAGCCTGTGTGAGATAGAACAAGCCATCAACATTATTATTGTAAAAGGTGATATGGTGAACATGGTAGCATTCATTTGCCAGCAAATACACAGCACCATTAGCACTCATTTAGAGCTATGCTTGTGCTCACCAAATGTAATGATGCATTACATTTCAGTCAGAGGTTGTAAATGTCCATGACTTAAGACACTTCACAGTGTCTTAAGTCACAGATTATTGGTTTTATTATATTAACAGTTTGTTGGGGCAGGGTAAATGGCTATATGGCCTTAAGGTGATTACTTAACATTCACAGTGTTGATTTCCATGTTCACTTCTATGGATGCTGCCACCGCGAGTGACATCAGTGCATCTGCTTCAATTCGGGGTGTGTGAAATTGGGCAGCGGTTTCCCAATCAGAGCTCCTCCGACTGGCAGGAGGAACATTTTCACTACATGTACTGTTGTGGACAATAAGGTTGATGAGAGCGGTGAGAGTGAACCGAAACAGTATAGTTGCAGTCCATACTGTCATCGCAATGAGAAAAATCTGAATCATGTGGAAAGGAAGCAGTGATACCAAAAATACAGAAGCTGTATATTCTACTTACAGTATCTGGTATCTGTCAGACTAATGGTAACAAAAGCCAAATTATTTAGCAAATTATTTGAAACTGTTTTAAACACACTTAAACGAAGCCAAAAGGCAGCAAAACCAAAACATTGAGCTTAAAGACACTAAAACACTTCAGTCGTGGGATGCTTTTCTGTAGGGTCATATTAATTGATGGAGCTTTCATTGTTTTATACAATATTAATTTGCATGGCCATATATTTTTTGCAAACCTTGATATCCATCTGTCTATCTGTCTATCTCTCTATCTACTTTCCAATACCTAATATAAAATGAGCCCTGATGCTTCCTGTGGAGATCATAGAGATGCATTTAGAAATGTATTTGTTCCACTGAAAGCGTGAGGTTGTTTGTTGTTTGTGTAGATTCAGCTTGTGACACTTTGACAGGTCACTGGATTGGGTTTGTGGGCAGCAGACCGCATCGTTGTGTGCTCCGATTGTAACAGAGAATGTCTAAAGTAAGCAGCTTTTTCCCCCCTTTTCTCTCTCCCCAATCCCACTGGCTTTCTGTTAACAGCTACACACACTGCTGCGGTCAAACAATAAGAATGCCAAAGAGTTATTCAAACACACATGGGATCAAAGGAAAGCTGCAGATTCGTGGCCAGGGTGGAAGAAACGGCACTAAAATATGTCGGGTCAAACTCTTGCCTCTGACCAACCAAATCAAATTGTAAAATGATTAATGGTGATGAAGTGTGGTTGGAGAGGGCAGAGAATAGGAACCTCTGTCAACAGATTGAAGCCCTCTTCTCTCACCATGAATAGGAAACTAGACTTTGTCTGAGTTGTATTGTAAAAGCCTGTATGATAGATGTTAAGGAAGCATTAAAGTTCACTCGATACCAATGTAATTATCCTGACGTCTCCTAATTTCAAAAAGAAGCCCTATTAAAGGATTGTTTCAGCAATGACACTGAGTGCTAGGCTCCCACTTTAAGACCCGCTTGAGTTCCAGGATAAGGAACATGTTGCATTATTTACTGCTAATGTGTCTGCAGTGCTGGCTTGCCAGGAAATCAAAGTCCACACAGGCCACACAGAACCAACATGGCTGGCTAGAAACTTCAAAAACGTATCTGGGATATTGCGGAGGAAATTAACTGTAAGTTTCTGTGTTATGGTATCAGCATACATCATTTCTTCTTTTAGTTTAAGCGACAGGTTCTTCTGAAGTGACAAACATTTGTTGGTGATGAGAAATGTACAGTATATCATCTGAACAAGATTCGTCCTGCTGCTTCAAAGTAGTCAAAGAGATCAGTTTTCTGTTGATGAAATAAATGTTTTGCATCCAAATCACGCACAGTATGTGAGTGGGAAATGTCGTTGAAAAAAGCAATAAAAAAACCTCACTAGAAATGGAGGAGTCTTGTAATTACCTGTCATGGAAGATAACAGACCTAACTACTTTTTTGTCAGATCTGTTTACCACAAGATTACAATTCAGCTTTAACAAGGGGGGAAATAACACAATGGGTGCTCAGATGGAGTCATTTTACACAACCAGAAAGAGGCAGTTAGTTAAAAAAATAAAATAAAAAAGTAAGCAAAATGCAATCTGTTGTCATGAGCTTTGTTGTCACTGCTTTTTCACTGATGCCTCTTGTTATCTGCATCTCCCTTTTCCTCTTTTTGGCATTGTTCTCCTTTTCTCTCTCACCTTTCTGCATCAAGATCATTCTTCTTATCTTTCATGCTGCCCCTCAACTCGATCCCTCTATCCTACCTGTTTTCCTTCTAAACCCCTCTCAGCCCTCTTCTCCCTCTTGTACCCTCTCAAACTAATGGGGCACATTACAGGTGTACTAAAAATAGCCCCGCTGCAAAGTCAATTCATTTTTCTTTTCTTTCTTTCTTTCTTTCTTTCTCTCTTTCTTCTTTTCTAATGCTCCTATTTTTTATTTTTTCCATGCCTCAGGAGGGAAATGAGTAACGGGGAGAAGGCTTGTCAGCTCATTTATCAGCTGGCAGTCCGTGTGTAGCTCTCAATACTATCAGGGCTGAACGGCTGAGGCTCTGGGACTGAGGGCCTGGGACCAGGCCCCTGGCTGTCTGTCTGTCAAGGTTCTTGCCAAATGGCCATGGAGCTTGGAGGAAAGGGTGAAAATGAACAAGTGGACAGTGTTTATGTGGAGCTGTAGCCACCATGGACATTGCCTTCTGGTCAGACGAGGGGTCTTAAATCTGCAGGCAAAGCTGGCAGCGAACACTGTGCAAAGAGAATATATCACAAAGTGAGAATGGATGAGACTCACTGGAGGAGAAAAACCTCAGGCAGATGCATAAGCAAAGAAAGATAACATGGAATTTATCTTATCCTCTTAGAGTTAAATAAAATCTAATTATTTCCTTGACAGCAAGTTCAACTTTCAGCTCTATCTCTAAATAAAATGTCTTGTGGTTAAACGTATGTAACCAGATGTTGTTGTAAACTAAATTATTTTTAAACTAACTTGTTTCTTGCCTCATAGTGGTGTTGCTGTGTTCCAATCTCAGCAATTATGTCACCAATACATACCAATATTTACAACATAACACATGTGGAACATGATGGCAACTTGAGCACGTTGGCCATGTTCAGGCAACTGAAGCACTTGGCTCGGGTAAAATTCTAAAAAAAGTAAATGCTGACTTGAGTCACGACACAGGGCATATTTTCTTTGTCAATACTGAACCAAAACCATGTTATTTTCCTTAGCTGAAGCGTTTTTGTAGCGTGAACTTAACCACATGCTGGACGCAAATCCCAGTCTCCAGGGTCAAAGTCCTGTAACACCCAAACCGCCTCCAAGTGACTATTGAGTAGTACAAGAATGCTGAACTTTGTGGACTGGAAAAACTCTGCCAGTAAATAAACTCCACAGAGAAAGTTTCCTCCAATATATATTAGGCATAATAATTTCTTGCCAAATATGTACAATTATGTTTAAAAAATAAATAAATAATGTGATTATCTATTATTGAGTGTGAGAGGAAAGAGAAAAATAGAAAAGTAAAAAAGAAAGGAAAAGAAAACAGCTTAAAATGATCCTTATCTGCAGAAATTTGTAGCTGAAATAACACAGAAGTCTGGAGAAGCGACAGCAGCAGCAGAGGTTAATGAAGCTAATCGCAGAGTGATGGCTGACTCATTACAACTGTCATCTGAGTGTTTCTAATAATGCTGCCAATATCTTGCCTTCATTTCTTCACACAACGTAGAATAAACAGAAGGAGATGCATACACACACACACACACACGCACACACACACGCACACACACACACACACACACACACACCACACACCACAGCCCATATGAACCAAGCTGAGTCAAGCACAGTCTGTCTTGGGTCAATGGGAAAAGCGTGTTTATGTTACAGTGCACTGCGTTCATCAGCGGTGGCTGTGTGGGCAAACATTTTGTGACAGCAGAACAGAAACAAATACATCAAATAAAATGCTAACATCAGAGCACGTAGCTGCTCGTGGCAATAAGATGCGGTTAAACAAATCTGTTCGTGTTAGAAGTACAATGATACACACATACACATACACTCGCTATTTTTACATTGCAATAATTTCAGATTAATTAGAGAAGTGAGGGATTAAGAACTCCTGGAAATAGCTTCATGCAAAAGATGGAAATTGGATTCCTTCCTCTTCTCCTCCTCCTCAACTTGATGACGAACATTAAAAAGCACTCCCTCTTGGAGAAGAGTTTATCTTTATTGTCAGTAGTGTGACAAATGCTCACCCATTGCAAAACCGCAGTAAAGTCTGATTGTTTTAGCATTGCCAGTAACTCTTGCAGACGCCTTAAATAATACACAACTTGCTTTTTTCTTGCCAGTGTGCGCTGTGAAATGATTTGTAATGTCAACACTTTTTTATGTGAGGATTGCTATAAAACATCCTTACTCTCATTAGTATTCAGATGGTGTCGTTAGGGTGTCCTGTGTTTTCTCAAATAGATTAACTGCATCATTGACTGTCTCCTGTTGACTTTACTGTGAAATCAACCTGTGATGGCGCCATTCTAGCAAACAAACATGACTGTCGCAGCAAATGAGCTACTGTAATTCCTTCACTTACTTCTATCTGATGGATTTGTTCAAGTTAGCAAGAGTAATCGGAACAGCAGCCATAGCAGCAGAGGAAGATCTGTGTATCTTTTTGAGTGAGTGTGTGTGTGTGTGAGGTGGTCCTCCCTATAAGAGGAGATGTGAGAGCATCTGCAGTGCCCCAACTGTTCCTCTCGGCAGACGGTGGCTGCGTCCTGTGAAACGATGCATCAACACAGAGATGACACAACGAATGTTTCACCACCACCCGGCCTTCCGAGCCACCTGCCTCCTTTTTAGCCGGTGGCTCCTGGCAGATGCTGCAGCGTCCAGAATGCTGCAGAGCAAGTATCACAATGAACAAATTTAATTAAATGAAATGAAAGATATTCATGCACTGAGCTTTGTCATAGGAGGTTATATAAATCTATAGTTTGATATTTCAGGGAAATACGCTTATTCGCTTATTTTGCCAGAAGTTGAGAAGACTGATACCACTTTAATTTCTGTATGCCAAATATGTAGCTAATGCCAAAAGGCTGTTAGCTCAGCTTAGCATAAAGAATGGAAGTAGTAACATTTAGTGTGGCTTCCTGTTTCTTTAAAGATCCTCTGCAGACGTGTCTTAGAGACATATGGAAATACTGTGCTTGGAACAATAATGTGTGTCTGATATAATTTTTTCACAAAATAAATATAATTAGCACATTAAAACCCTTGAAATGGCAATAACATGCCTCCATCTGCCTCATTAAAATTAAATTACAGAATCTATGAAAATGTAAATTTAAACTCAGAAGTTTGACTGATCAATGCAAGATGTCTGATTCTCAGTGTTTGTGCGCTGGAGGCTTCACATTTCCACATCACACTTGCATGAGTTGGATATTGGACTGAAATTGGCTTCCAAACTAGTTATGCTGTCACAAATCCTGCTCATAAGCCCATTCCTTAAAATCTGATTTTAACAGAGATATTTCCACTTGCAGCAGATGGATGTGAAAACAGCCTTTTAGTGTCAAACTCTGCATGTACATCATTCAGCAGAGTGAAGCTCAAACATCCAACTGTAGGAACAAGAAGAAAAACATATTTTTGAGTGGGAGGAGACACAGTATGTGTGAGGAGTTTCATCCCAAAAATGCAATTTAGCTTGTATCTACTGGCCATTTGTGAGAATTTAAGTGTCTTGCAGCTAAACCATGTATGATACAGTGAACACTGCATATTGAAACATGTGTTCTGTGCTGTTTATAGTTTTAAAACAATGGTCTCCTCAATCCAGCTACTGCAATATGCTCAAAGGTCTGCAGTAGGCCACACCTGGTGTAAATTAGGATCTATTTCCACCAATCATAGATTAATTTGGATGTGGCTTCAAAGCTTTTCATGAGCTTTAATCACATTACAAACAAAGCACATTATCCTCAGCAGGTAGCAGGGGGAAGTGGAAGCACTCAGTCTGAGCGCTTTGTGAAATCAGAAGCTCACTGTGCATCATCTATTTTCCCCCTCACAGCCAGATAGAGTTAAACCTCATCAGAGAAGACTGGTGAGATTGGTTAAGAGCCACTGATGGAGAAAGAGCCCTCGGAGCTCCTCTTTTCCCCGTCAGCACCACTTTTCTAATTTACTCATGAGGACTAGTGCGTGCGTGTGTGTGTATGTGTATAGCATAGGAATAGCATGGTGGTCTTTGGGCCTGATTTGAGTCTGGGTCTGATTATTTGGTCTAGACATTACTGAACAATCCTTAGGGGGATAATAAGTTTAGAAAGTGAGGTTTTTGTTTGTTTGTGCATGCTCATGTCCAATCCAGGAAAGACCTGTACACTGTGTGTGCGTGTCTACCGTGCATGTGCATGTTTTGGTTGCATCTTGTGTGTCTGACAATAATCTAGACAACAATGAGCTACTTCCAGATGGCAGAAACCTATTTGGAAAAGAACTGTGGGTGTGTTCATGTGCTGCTTTAAAGCCTTAGAAAGCCACACATCAGCCTGTCCTTCTGTGTAAATACTTAAGGCAGGCAGGGGCTGTTCAGTCCCTTTAATGGTTTAACTGTCTCATCATCCTCTCAAATACACAGTCAAGAATGCGATCTAATGCGATCTATACAACTGTTGCATCAAAGACTTGCATTAAGTAAATTAGGGAGAAGAAGTCGCACTTTAGCTGGCCTTTCATATAGAGCAATGTGTCATAGAAACAAAATATGTCCAGCTATGCCCACAGGAAATGAATCATGAATCCGTCGAAACACACATACACATTTTCACAGTTTTGCTATGAATGCCTCTTTTACAGACAGAGAGCGTTTTGTGTTCACATTTAATAGCCTAAAATGGATGAAAAAGCTTTCCATTTTGTATGACACATATGCAATTATAGTCATTTTTGAAGCAGTGGGATCTTGATTTCAGATAAATGTAGACAAATGTCAGCTTCTCATCTCTAGACAGCGACTGTCAATTTTGACAGCTAAAACTATAACAAGAAGATTTTATCAGCTATAGCTAGACAGTTCATACACTTCAAATCATTGAGTGCTGAAAACTCTGTCACTGGCAAACAGCTTTTAAAACAAGACCTAATATGCAACTGATGGCTATATACATTATATAATGCCAAATGTTCATGCTCATGTACTTCCAGATAGAGAAAGTTATCAGCAGTATAATACTACAGTCTGAAAAAGAAAATGTTAGAGGTAGGATAATAAGCTTATTAGCTTTTTCTATACCCAGTGCATGCTGCTTCAACTTGGTGAACACAGCTCAGGAACAGTAGTGATTAAATGATGATCTATATTGTTCGTTTTTTCTTGATTTTCATTGACACCTTCAGTGACAAACACTAATTACCTTGGTTGTCTGCACTCTGTTCAAAAACATTGTGTTATTTGACTTTATTTATTCCACCATCAATGTAATGACTTCGCTCAATATCTACTGTTACAATATCAACTGTTTGGAGAGCTAAAAAAATGAAATTCCTTACTCTGCCCAATTTTATCATTATAGGATAAAGGGTTATTCGACTGTAAAGGACCACGCAGTGAGGTCATGAGGAAACAGGAGTTGTAAATTTAAAAAGGAAAGTTTTTATTTACCAAGAAAATGTGAAAAACATTATAAACCAAGAATTTAATAACTAGGCCTATACAAGCAGTCAATGAAAAGTAACTGTACTCAATATAAAAACATTGAAACAAAATGTTAACTGAAAAAAAAATATTGAATTTTAGAGGCAGTTTGCATCCAAAATGTTGCATTGCCTCCTTGTAATGGATTGAAAATGAGACTCAGTTATCCTATCTAATATAAATGATCATATATCTAATGAATTTACATGAAATTCCCTACCCCTTCTCCAATTCTCTAACATAACTTCTCAGTTTAGGGTCTGAGAGGGCCTGAGAGCCTCTCTCGACAGCCACTGCACCTCCTCTCCAGTTATTTCCACATAATCCAAAAACCTGTATACTGTAATAACAACTATCTCTATTCTCTCAGATTTCCTTTCTGCCTCAGCGGCACAGTTAATCAACAGAAATGCGAAGAGGCTAATCTTTTCCTTACAAAAACAATATTCATTGTGTTTCTACCTGACTTATTCTCCCTCATTTCTTGAATCTTTTCATTCTTAGCTGCTTCCTCATGGTTTAGCATTCTCTTGGATGCGATTTCTCATGACTTCCATCTCTTTCTATCTCTTTGGACAGTCTGCTTGCCATGCTTCTTGACTCCCCCCATACTGATTACCCTTGGGTTGTTTTTCGTTTCTGCCGCTTCTCTTCTCATCTCCACATTTACCACATATCCCCAAATCATGTCTTCACATAGGGGAGCTGTGTCCAAAATTCCAACAGCATGCACTGAGTGGATTTGGGAACATAAGGTCTTACTGGGTAACTGATATGATCTAAGAATACTTTGTCAGGCAGGATTTCTGACTCAAAATTCAACACAACAGATCTTGTTGTGCACCTCATGTTTGTCAGACAGACCATATCTATCCTTGCACCCAGACTGTTTTATTCCAACCAAGTGGATTCCTCTTTCAGTCTCACTATCATCACTGTAACTTGTCTTTTCTTCTTTTCCCTCTCTGATGTCTTCCTGATGTTTCCTTCAAAGACTGTCACCTTCATCTTCCTCCTTTCTCAACCCCTTCGATACTCAACCACACATAATTACACATGAGGGAACATAAAGTTGCTTGGCCAAACCAAATAACACATACAAGGGGTAAACAACATGGATTCCAATTACAACTAACTGCAAAGCAAAACTAACTAAACTCAAACTATTACATGCTTTGGCTCGAGCATTTAAGAGCCCTTCAGCCACACATTTTCTCCACCAGGAAGGGACCTCCCCCAACAACAACTGTAACTCAAAGACAAAGAAACAAATGATTAATATAACAGAAAATTTCCCATGTAATCCTACAGTGTTAAAATGTGTGCAATTCATATGAAAATTCAAATAGAGATTCCAAATCAAATAAACTGTGTGATGGTAATTGTATGGGTGTGGTTGACTGCTAATGAAATGAACCTGTGTAGGTAGCAAACTAATGAGGTGAGAGAGTGTGAATTAGGTTAATATTACCATGTGTGGCTGTGACCATCACACCTGCTAACAGGATGGAGTCCTCACATCTTCTTGTTTCCGTTGGTGTCGCCTGTGTTTTAGAAAATGTATTGACATTTAAATATATGCAAAATAATGCCAAAACGGAAAAGCACATTTTTGTGAAGGAAAACACCAGACAAGAATGCACATATTTCCATCCTCAGTTTAAGTTCCCAAATCCAGGCCAAAAATGTCTCACTGGGAGGGACCAAGAAGCTCTTAAACTGCCACCAGAGGAGGAAATATCAACTTATTTTTAGCTGGTTGAGGTCAGGTGTCCTTGGAGCTGCAGCCATTGAATCACAGGTAGTATTCCTCTTTTATGAGAAGAGTTACCTGGGAGGGATGTGGCCTTTATCATCAAAGCTCACAATGCCAAGATCAGATTTAAGAGCCATGGAGAGGCATCTTGATGCCTCAAGATGAATGATCCCCTCTCATGGAAAGCCTTTATATGCCAGACAATGTGCTGCCATGTACAGAAAAACAAAAGAGAAGAAAGAAAAGAATGGCTAGATGTTATTATGAGCAATGTTACAGAAGCTAAAAAACAAAAATCTGCTTACAATGTTAAGACAAAAATCCTGAGGAAAAAAAGGTCATCATACTCAAAAACAGCAAGTAAACTTTCATATGTTTCAATGCAATTCTTCACCCTCAGCCAATACTTAAATTGACTGACTTCATCTGTTTGGGCTTTTATCATTGATCATTATATCTATATAATGAAATCTCAACTAAATGACAGAAGCAAAGTCCCAAGCCTTGTTATACAAATGCAGGGCTCCAGCAGACAGTAAGGACTGCAGACGGCATCCATCAGTGAACTCTGAGGCCCTTAGTCTGTACTTCTGATCCCCCTGATCTGAATGTCAAATCCATAGTAGGGTTTACTGTCCATCATCCTCTGTCATCTGTAGTCATCAAAGTCAGGGAGATAGCAGCCAGGTAGCTCTTATCTTACTGAGCCACAGCTAGGTCCAGATAGCTTTGCTTCCTCCACAGGGAAACAGAGTCCCATCAATACACACATCAGCAGTTCTGTCACTAACCAGGATATATAATCTTGACTGTCAAAACATGGATTCAAAGTTTGGAAACTTTCAGCTAAATCATGAATTATTACTTTCACTTATGCCAGGATTTGTTTATATTATAAAACTCTCAGCAACAGCTTAAATGTGTAGTCATAGACTTTAATAATAGAGCTATCATTCTTCCAATGTTCAGTTGCACAGTCTCTCTGCAACAAATCAATATCTAAACTTTATCTTTGGACAGTGTGAGTTATGGCTAGGTATTGATCCAGATTTCCCAAATCGATTTGATTTCAATTCACAAGGTCCCAATTAAATTTGATTCCTGATTTGATTCGGGATATTTCAGGTAACAGTATAAATGTTGCTTGGATATGAAAGAGATTCTCAGAAATTAAATCAATAATGAATGCTGTCACAAATTGGAAGTGAAGCAGGTGGACCCAAATGCAGAAAACGCAACAGGGCAGAGCGAAACTGAAGAACAATGTTCTTTAATAAACAGGACAAAACAGGCAAAAATAAACCAGAACCAAAACATGTGCGACTCAAACAGGATGAGAATTAACAGATGTAAACCAACACAGGGGCAAATCAAACCAAAAACCACAACCTATATACACACAAGGGGTGATTACAAACAGGACACAGGTGAGTGAAACAAGACACAGGTGAACACATGAGGAAATCAACTAATGTGGGAAAGCAAGGCAACTGAAAAACCAACCACACACACCAGGAGAAAATCTTTCAAAATAAGACAGTAACACAGTAAACACAACGGAAACTACAGACAGGATGTGACAAATGCTGTAAATAATACAATCACCAGGCAGCCAGTGTAAATAAGGTGGCCACAAATATACCTACTGTAATGTGAAAATCACTATCAGGAAAACATACACTGGTATTGTCTCACTGATCCACCCCAAAGATATTTTTTCTTGTTTTCCATCATACTAGCCCTTTAATAGTATATGGACGGGGGTCATCCTTATGCATGATAAGTACTTTTACTTGCAGTAAATACATATTTTTGTGATAATTCTATCTTTTGAATGCAAAAACTTTAACATGTAAGAAGGGGTTTTGCGTTGCTGAACACTTCACCTACATGTCTTTGAATGACTCAGTTGGTATACCCTCCTTTTCTCTTTCAAGGATTTCCTTGTCCCGTCTTGTATTTTCTAGTGTTGCCCTCTTTGAGAGCGACCTACTCTGACCGCCTGATGTTCACCCTCATCATTCTCATCCTAGCTTCACCCAGGCCCTCTGCAGTTGGCGATGTGCTCCTGAGACACTAGCGATAATTAATCAAGTCACACAGGAATGCAGTTATTGCTGATGGAAAGTTAGCTAACGGTGAAACTGTTTGGGTCTGCATTTTCAGGCAGTCTCAATCAATCTGTCATGTTCCAAAGATGGTAGAGAGTAATGAATATGAATTGGTGTACCAGAATGAATGAGTTTTCAACCTTTATATTGGCAGAATGCCCTCAGGAGGATGTCACCTGCAATGAGCCGTTTTATAGCCCTCCACACTAGCCCTCCTGCATACCAAGCAGGGCCAATTGGCTGTTAGAGTGTGATGGATGTCTGTATACATTGTTGGAGGTTTTACACCATATTGACAGCGTGGTAATCACAGTCCTAATTAAAGGTGATTAACTTTGCTCTTTTACACCAGCTGAGGCACCAAGTGTTAAAGCTCAAAGACTAAGATGTTAGCAACAAAAGCTAGGCAGTTGTCGCATACACTGACTGACAGATTGTTGTAATGACTACTGCTTTTCTAAATGTTTAGGTTGCTGAATTTAATCTTAAAGGGAACATGTTAGGCCCGAGGACACAACAGTCAGGTTTAAATCACTGCAAACCTAATACTAAATGACTCCACTAGGAGTCATAACAAACATGATGAGTGCCTGCAGCTCCGTCAAGCTCTGATGAACACATGAAATGGGTTTCATAGCCTGGCTTTAGGGTTTAGAAGGGTTTATACACAGATATACATAAAAACCTGCACACACACACGCATGCCCACATGCACACTCTTTTTAAATGGTGCCACGTCCAAACCTGCAAGCCGAAAATGCCAAATGTCAAAGTGTCCCAAGTGGTTTATTAAAGCCCTACTGATGAAATGCAACCAGTTCAAATGCTTTATATCATTCATAAATCTCTCTGCCTAAATACTCATCAAATGCTAACTTTTATTCCACAGATGTTTTGTAGACATATGGCAATCCTTTGAGGAATCTAACATGTGATCATCATTGTCAAAAACATTATCAGACATTCTTTTCACAAATTGATTAACTATAGTAGTAGAAAAAGTATATTGGTCATTATATAGATATTTAGCCCTGAACAAGGCAGCTGTAACAGATGGCTAAACTTTCATTCTGCAACTGTGTTCTCTAGGCATTAAACTTTGGTGCAGACTGTCCCATTAACTTCTATCCAACATCGAAATATTTGTTGCGCATTGTTTTTAATGATTCATATTCCACAAACTCTCCACACTTTTGCTTAATACTATGTGCCTAAAAGGCACGTTGCACATCAATCTGTTGCTGCAGTCTTTTTATAATGAGATGGAGATCAGTGATGATAGGGCTAACAAAACAAACAGCTGTGACCGAGCCGCACACACATGCTGACAGACGGCTCTTATTGAAAACAAGTGAGCGATAAGAGCTTCATTATAAAGGCTCACAATATATAACAGGTCAGTGTTGAGAGGCAGTTAATCTACCTGAATAGATAGTACTAAAGAGGCTTTCTATTTCTAGTAGTATTTCAGATATGAAGACTGATGATTAGTCAGCCTTTTGACAAGTTGGAGAATCCTGTAATACAATTGTTATCCATGAGGCAAAACCATATGTGCGTACCAGTTGAGTGAGAATATCTCTCATTTAGACTTGTGGTCTCACTAACTTGTCATTGTGTTAACAAACACTTCATAAGTGAGAGGAATGTGTTATTGTTGAGCCTGTGTTGAGCCTGTGGAGAAAAGTTATATTTGAATTAAGCTGAATGGTCTTTATGAGTGGCTGTAGTTGTTTGCATGCTCAATGGGTGTTAGACTCAAGACTTGGGATCAACTATCTCAGCATCTTGTATTGTATGAGGAGAATGTAGATAGTTGTAACAGCCATAGTCATCTGCATACTTTATACCGGATGTTTGTAGCAAAAAGGAGACAGTGAGCTTTGAAGATGAGGCTCTCAATTCACAAGTCTATCTGTATTACAGTTGTAACTTACTGTTTGGTCACAAAGCCACAAGGGTAATACCATGCACATAAGAGGTCAAAATGAGTTTGAATGAGGATATATCCAGGAGTTCAAAATAGAGCCCCTCCTCCTTGGCTTGGAAATGAAACAGTGATGTCGCAGCATCAGATTAGGATGTGTTCTTGGATAGCTTGTTTTGACACAGCAGGTTGATCTGATTTGAAGAAACCCACAAGAAAAACCCAGAGCAATGCATTAAATATTGGTAATAGCTTGGAAATGTCTCAGAACCCCAGGCTGAAGAAGGTGGAAGAAATAGCAACTGGGCAGCATACATTAAACTGGATGCAATGGATCAAGATCATTTGGATCACATCAGAGCCAGAAATAGATTTATTGCCAAGTAGGTTCTCATATACAAGGAATTTGCTGTGGTCTGATGATGCATAACAATAAACAGTGCAAGGACAAAGCAGGCAAGTACTGCATGATACAAGACACATAAGTAACATTTATAATAGAAGACAAGAAAAAAAGTCAAGATATTATTTCATAGTGTATATTTCTATGACACAAAGTCTACATGAAGGTCAAAATGATAAAGTGAAAAGATTCTCTATCAATGACCCATTGAAAAGTTTAGCTAAAGTGGTACCCTGCAGTGGTTGTCCCACTAGGGGAATGGATTTTTTTGCTGTTGCAAGTTTGCTGTCTTCTTGAAATATCAGTGCAGCATTAAAAGGAGCCAGTGGGCCTGTTACTGGGTTCCACAGTGTTCCATTTCCATGCATTTTCTGCTGGGTCATTAAATATAGATTTTCACTCCAGAGAGTGTCACAACTGCAGGAACTTGTGGGAGAGAGGAAAACAGGAGGGAGGAAGAAAGAGAGCAAGGGCTGTGTGCAAGAAAACTGCAGCAAGGCACAAACATTTAACTATCTGTGTACTGGAAAATGTTGGATACAGACAATAACCTTGTCAATTTTGTTTCCCATTATCACTATCACAGATCCTTAAGAAGTGCACAAAATGTGTTTATGATTATTTTTTACTTTATTGCTGACTGACTTAATACAAAAATAGCCTCACATCCAATAAAAGAACCCCACAGTTTTTTTAATTTTAGCTCTTTAGGCTTTGTTTTCATTCCCTTGTCTCCATTACTGGTAAAACACTGGTTGTGTGTCAAATATCCAGAGCCTGCCCTAAAACAACTGAAACTTAAGCAATTCATACAGTCAGTATAGATCACAGATGGCATGTGACATCTGTAATATTCAAGGCCAAATGATGTAGGTCATTCCCCTAATGCCCTCCTACATGGCTGTAACATCACTCACCCAACTGCTCAGCATGACCTCAATTTTTAACAGAGTGAGGTTGTGGGAAAGGCAGAAACAGTGACTGCTACAACTGTGACACAGCCTTTTGAGCAGCTATTTTGGGGAAATTCTTCTTTTTAAAGACTTTATTTAAAAGATAAAATAAGGTTTTTTGGAGTTCTTCTGTGGTGAGAGTGCACAGACTATATCAGGTGTTCCAATTTCAGAGGTCTCCACCATTTCAATACAGAATTAACTAAAAAAAGTGGTTTAGCTTTGCACAAAGACATGAAGCAATCCCAGGTCTGGATCTTGGTCTGTTTTGCTGGTTCTCAATCTCTAGAAATAAAGCATGAATCCAAGTTTCAGCATGTGTCTAATGCATGTTGTATGATTGTGTGTGTATGTTTCCATTTGCCAGTTACCTGCATAATTTTAAATCACCAAAAAGAGAAACTTTATGACAATATTCTTTGTCAACATATGAACAAATGAACATATGATTGACTGCCTTCGTGTTATATGTTCACATAACTGCAGGAGGTTTGTTTGTTTCATCTTCAGAGACACATGGAACACATAACTTCCTGATTTGCCATGTATCTTTCCAGGTTCCACCAAAAAGACAAATACAAAGCACATTCAAAAGATATTGGAATGAGAAAAGCTATGTGTTATCTATGTACAGTAGGTGTGTGTGGTGGAGATATTGGCGCAGGGGATGAGATGTAGCAGGAGTTTGTGTGAGCATGCTGTACTTTCCTGTTGCTCCCATGTGAGTTTACTCAAACCACCACCTTGCCTCATCAAAGTCAAAACACATGCGACAGTTATTTAATTCAGTCGACTTCATTTGATCCATTTCCAATGCAGAGACCTATCCCACAGAGTGCTCCGAGGAGCAGCTGCTAATGAGTTGGAAAAACAAGGCTTTGTCTTTGAAGCAACACTATAATGTGAGCAAAAGTCTGTGGATGTATGATACATGCAATTTGGCAAGTTTTCTGTCTTGGGAATATAAAAATACACCAGTATGCAAGTCGTACTCGCAGTGCCTCCAGCAATGATCAATGAACTCTGTATGGAAAGACTAATGTGTTTATTACTTTCTTATGTTTTCTCACATTGATTTGATCCCTGTCTTCATGTGTATCTGCGTGAGAGTTGATCTGAAGTATGCAATGTAATGCTATTTTACTTGCATCACCCACTATAATAAGAAAACACAGCTTAATTAATTAATGTTTCAACTGAGGGTTCTGGCTTCACACCAGCTGAGACCATTGTTTTAGGTCAATGCAATGCTCCAGCGTCCAACAGCTAAAGTCCACATCATCTGCTATAAACCTCAAAAATCACCATGACTCATTTAAATGCCAGTGTAAACACAGTTTATCATAAGTAGCCAATCACTGCCTTCGTCACCAATCCGTGATTGCAGGGCATCTAACAAACCGGCTAAAAACAATCTCACACAATCAGGCTTCACTTAACCACAACACGCGAAGAGAGCCTAATAAAGTTTCCAGTCAACCTTTGATCTGTCAATCATCTCATCATACACCGTGCTGCAGCAGGCGTGAATGATGGCTACATCTGCTCTTAGCCTCAGCCTCGCTTCACAACACTGGGGTCTAATCAACACAGAAACAAAACAGAGCCACAACAACACAGCTACTGTGCTAAAAACAGCAACAGCGTTTTACCATAGTGCGTGTGAGCAGAATTATTCAGTATTTGGTCTAATGCTGAGATAACAGACAGCAAACACTGTGGACAATCACTGTGCCAGTCTTCAAGGGAAGCAAATTTTAATAAGAAGTTATCAGGTCCACCGTTGCTTTGTGTCTTATCAGGGAGAGTGAGAGGAATACATAAGGCTGGTCTTGCAAACTGTCAGAGAGAGACTGATGAATTGTGGAAAGCAAGCCATCAGCAGCAGAGCATCAGTTCTTAGACCTGATGGAAAACAACACACTGATGACCAGCAGTAATGAGGTCCCAGGCTTACCTGCCTCACAGAGCCAAATGATCCACCTGGGTACCAGTCTGACTATTAGCCTACTACCTAAGGTCTGACTCTGACTGGATAAGTAGACATATGTGGTTGTTTGTTACTCCTGTGTGCTTCAGTGTAGCAATATGAGTTCACCGCTTTCTCAAAACTACCACAAGGCACTTAATTATCAGGCCTGTCTTCTTGCAAGCAAGCCAGGGTTACCACACATACTGGTTGGTTTGGTGTAGTTAACAGGCAGTTGAGGTTTGGCTGCATCAGTACATATAAAAAGACAGATACCACCGGTGTTTTGATGGGGATTATTGCATTGCACTGTAGACTTTTCCTCATGGGTGTTGTTCATGAGCTTAAAACATACAGAGTCCTTCTTCAGAACTGTATTACCATCATGAGCTTCTGTAATATCTGATCTGTTTCCATCTATATAAATCCCAAAATCAAATCAGCTACATACAGGAAGCCAAGGAGTAAACATAATTGGATGACATATGAGGCACTGCCATATTATGACTGAGCAGCTAGTGAAGGTTGGAAAATACAGAAAACTTCTTCATAGAACCCTTCAGCAGATGAAGCTGAGATATACTTTGATCAAATACTTCAACAGTTTCACAGGACATGTTTTCTCTGACTGGGTAAAGTGTCTGTAAGCTACAGGAAAAATATTGTTATTTTTCAAAAAGAAGTAGGTAGACAATTTTCCACATCAGCTGTTGTGACATGTTGTAGTGGAGGTGTGGAGGTGTAAGAACCAGTTGGTTGTTACTGTTGAAGAATGATTTTGACAGCCTTGTACATACACATAGACACTTGACACTGAACAGCAGTCATGGTTAACTTTACAAATGACTGATAAAAGACACAGTTTTCCATCTGTTGCCTTGCTATTTGATGTTGGCACAAGTTGATTCTGAAGAAGAATCTGCTCATTGGTAAACCTACACATACTTGAGGAATTTATGTAAGACCAAAACAAAGGCAAAATCCAGCTACTATGAATATAGTTTTCATAGGGATCTTCATAAAACTAACAAAAGCTTCATAAACCAGATACAATACACAATTAATATTGAAATTATTTCTAATTGAGGCAAATGAAAACTCTCTGTCTTTGCTTTAGTAACATATTGTCCAGTTTTCACAAGGGTGAAAACTTTGTCAGTGGTGATATCAGTTACAGTCACAGTATGCATTGTAAGTACATCACTAACCTCTTCAGACCTTCTGCTTCTTCTTATGATTTGAGTCAGTGAAATGTTATTCCAGTTGAGGATGAGATAAAAGGTTGGATGTAGGATCTTATTTTGGCCACTGAATTAAACCCCACAAGTCAAACTCTGTGTATTTGGGGTATTTTTGCAAAGGTAGGTGAAGGTCTGCACTCTGTTCCTTATCAAAGCTCATTGGTTACACTAGACAGAAAAGCTGCTCTAAGTTTTATCTGCACCACAGTTCATGTATGAAAAGTCATATTTGCTTTCAGCGAACTGACAAGAAACATATGAAACTGTGAGAAAATATATGTTCACTTGGCTGCTGAAGCTGAACCCACCTTGAACTCTGTGCAAACAGACATGAGAAGAACAAATGCTAAACCAAAATCAAACAAGTGTAAGGCAGGCGAGAGAGTGGGAGGATAAACGGAATATGGCTGGAATATTTATTAAATTTTGCTTCCTGTGAACTGAAGGAATAAGCAAAGCGGTTAATACAAGAGCGCTAATCTTTAAGCAGCTGTCCGAGCTGAATAATAAACTGTAAGCACATAATTAAACAACATCTGACAGTTGTTCCAGTTGTTTTTACTGTACACTGAAGCTAATGAAGTCCAAGTCACTGGCTGCTTCTGTTATTTCTGTATTTGTGTGTTCATGTATGTGTGTGTAACTACAATTCAGAAAGTTCATGCTAGAATGAAAAAGACAGTACTACCTAATTAAGCTTCACAAGGCTGTAGTGTCCTCTCGAAGATAATGACTCCTTCTTATGCGCATGCACGTACACACACACACACACACACACACACACACACACACACACACACACACACACACACACACACACACTACATCAGAAGGGAGGAAGCAATTATTGTAACTGTGGACAATAGGCTATTAGCATTGATCTTAGCGCTGCTCTTTTATCAGAAAAAAGTGACAAGGTATTTTCAGTGGCAATCAATTGTGAAGTGATAAAAGACCAAAAGATACACATCAGAGAGAGGCAAAATGAGGTAATTGAAGAGATTTCACTGCATCTTAGATTCTGACCCTCTCACTGTGAAGCTGAGGAGAAGCGATGACCCAGTGAAAAAGCCGAGTCATCTGCTGCCTTTGTCAGAAATGATACAGCACATTATAGGAGGGTAATTACTCTGAGATCAAAGAACATCTTAGCAGTAATCTGCTTGACTGCATGATCAATTGTCTGTGTGGTGAAATATTGATCTCCATGTTCAAGACACGAAACGTGTGGGGTTGTCAGGTGTGTATGTATATGTAGCTGCCTGAATACATACAGTAATATAATGTTTACATGTTTACATGCATTATGCACATGCATTTAACTGGTTTATGTATGTGTTTGGTGGCACAAGGTGTGGGCAGTGAAAAGAGCAGTTGGGTAGGTTTCCACCCTGGTGCCTGCTCCCTGCTGGGTGAGTGTTTGCCTGCCCTCTCTGCTGAATAATGTAACAAGTGGTGAGTGGTGTGGGTGGTAGAGACGGATGGCCTCTTCTCGAAATAGACTCGAGTGGAAAAGCAGAAGACTTCACAGAAGAGATAGACTAGCACATGCTTAGTTATGAAACTGTTCTGACGGCAGTGGCATTCTGGAGTAAAATATAGAGAATGAGCCAAAACTACTGCAGTGTGTGTAGTATCTGTGTAGTTGGTATAACAAGATATCTATTAAGTAAAGGTTAAAAAACTGAAAATTGCAAACACAGCACTAGCAGAACTTCACAACATGGGACTACAGTAGTTTCATTTTCATTAGGGAGATACTGAACAGCTGGGAGAGGAAAGAAGAACCAAGGAGAAGGGTGTGTGTGTGTGTGTCAGTGTGTGTGTGTGTGTGTGTGTGTGTGTGTTTGAGGTTGTCCTGGTTCATCTCTGGAGTGAGCAGAGCAGGTGAAGCATATAATAGGCGTATAATAGCACTTCCTCGCACTCTTGTGTGCAACCTGAGCACAGAGCGTCCTCGGTTTTCCACATAGAGTGGACCAACTCCAACTTTCTGTGTGGCAGAGGCGGCGTTCAGCACTTTGTGTGCACGGAGAGCGAATAAATGGAGCAAAGACTCTTGAATCCAGATGAGTTGCATTGCAGGGGGACATCCACGGTTCCATGTGCTCGCATGAAAATCCTGGGCACGTTGTAAGAGTGCACTCATCAGATTTCTGTGCATGTAGTCAGCGGCAAATGCAAGTCTTTTCACTCTGTGAGGTAACAGCGGCAGCCGTACTATTTTTAGAAACAATGTTGCGGTAGAGGGATCAATCAAACTGAGGCTATAACAGTGAATCCATGACAATCTGCTGCTCTAAGTGCAGCAATCTTCTGCGATTTCCATCTGCGATTGCCGGGCCATGGGATAGGACGTTGCTTTTTTAAAATACCTATTTTATCTCAGCTGATGATGCTCTCATCTCTCATGCTCTCTAGGAAAGCACACCAGTGGACTGCAAACTTTTGCACCATGGAATCTACACTTTATGGCTGCTATGCTTTAGGGACCTCATGTAGTTTTGTGTCTTTTTGCAGTCTTAGAATTTCAAAGGAACATGGCAGTATGGGATGTGAATGAGAATTATTCAACGATAAAGAGCTACAGCAAGGAGCCTGGGAATCGGGAGGCGCATAGTGTTTTTTGTCAGGTGTAAGCACATTTTTGCCGGCTCTTATGGGAATTAAGCACTCGTCCCGCTGCATGCTCCTCAGGAGAAAGATGGCGGAATCTGAAAGCATGGAGGTAAGTGTAATGAACACCTTGGATTTTCTTCGCTAGAATGCGAGTGCTCAGTTTTTCGGACTCTGTCAGAGCCCTAAATGCGTCCTGCAGCATGTGTGCTACCTTTTAAAAGTTGCATCTCGGACAAATGCTCAGATGCTGACTGTCCGGATAGTGAGACAGCAATCTGGAGTGATAGATTCCCTCTGCAAGGATGTTCAACCCCCCCGACAAAACAGGCGTTTTGTGCAGAGCAGACGCCAGACAAGTCCGTAATTCTTTTTATAAACATCGAACACAGTTGGTTGTATTATATGGTCTCGCCTTTAAACGTGTAGCTCCCAAGGCTGGAGTGTTCTGCAGGGATTTAAATGTGAGGAACAGTGAGATTTCACTTTTGTTAGAAGACATGACAGTGATGGGATATTGCAACAAAGCTCTCTGATCCATCCCTCCTTTACAGCATAAACAGTTGTCCAAAAAACAAACAAAAAAAAGAAAGAAAGATAGAAACAAAAAAACATTCACAGGCAATGTCTTGTAAATAATGTTTAGATGGTCTTTAATCTGTTTTTAATAAGGAATATCTGGTGAGCACTATGAGGTTGAACGGGACACACCGTATTGCTGCTCTCCTTCTTGCGCTGTCCAAGGTACTGCAGCACCTTGCAGACTGAGACTGCAGAAAGTGGAGTGAGCATAGCACACGGTGTTGTAAGGCCCAGTGGTCCTTCAGGGGTATCTGTAATAGAATAAAATAGGGGAAACCCAAGGATGCATGCAGTAGTCACCCCCCCACCCTCCCAAGATATACTTACAGAGCTATTTCCCCAAATGCATAGTATGAGTTAAGTAACCCTGCATGTTATCTTCATCCTGACACATTTCTTAGAATAATTCATCTACACTGGCTCCTTTTTTTCGGCTCTAAATTCCAAAACGGAGCAGCACGAGCCCAATGTTTATCTGGAAGGAATGCTTAAAAGATTAAAACCGCCCTGTGAAGTTGGAGACAGCCTCATGTTGCTTCGCTATACATTATTCATCACAAAAGTTCCCTCAAAGCAAGCTCATTCACAGGAGAATCCCTCCTCAAACTCACAGCATATCAATATGCCTACCTCTTGCAGGCAGCAAGCACCTGATACATTAGAAGAGGATGCTGGGTAGATGGATCTTTTCCTTCCCTTGTTCTCTGCTGTTTTGGAATATTTGTGTTATCAGAGGCGCCTAAGTGCAGTAATGGCAGAGGACTAAAGTGGTTGTGTTTCCTGACTGGTTGAGGGTTTTTATTTTCCATGAAAGGATGAATGAAGAGACTGATTTTCTGTGACTTTATCTAAGTAAAGTTACAGTAGGCCATAAATAAGTATTATTAGTAAAGACACACACTTTACCAACTAATCCACATACTGACATCAGGAGGAACAGTATACAAACAGGGGTCAACTTCAATAGCTAAACAAAGTGACTCTTCATACACACGAGTAGCAAGTGAATGCCCTTCTCAAATGTCAAGCCTCACCTCAATGTAGAGATGAGGATCCAGTCTGAAATAGAACCGCAAATGTGTTTATCTGTCTCAAGGGTGAGTGGCAAGGACGTGCGCACCCTGTATTTCCTGTGTCACAGCATCTCGGTTACACTCTCTGCAGCTGCTCTCCTCTGACCGTACTGCACCCCAAGTCTACTTCAATCTATCTCTTAATGACGGCTCCAAGTGATTTTATTTTTTCTGCATTGCTACTTCTTAGAAAGTGCTCATCTGATTCTGTATTAAACTTGGCATCATTAATCGTGGCCCTTCTGTGGCCCTGTCTTGTAATTATTGACTCTGTGAGTCTTGGCTTGGAGCCAGCTGTTGATCAAATCTTGCTTTCACTGCAGGTTTTTTTCTTTTTTCTCCAGAATATGCCAAGAATTAACCTACAGCCTTCACACCTTAAACTGTACGGATCTGTTAGATGGCCCTAGTTTCAGATGTTTAAAATACAACATTTATTTTTCTTAAAGTACACTATTGAGTAATTGATTACCAAAATGATGAATGTGTTGTGAGAATGTGCTGCACTGTACTAAAGTGATCCCTCTTCAGATCAACATCATGGCTTAGAAAAATTCGACAGTTGGTCTTTGCTTTTTAATTACAAGCCCCTGGCAATGCATGTGATCTTTTTTATATAACAAACAATCAAAATGCTCTGAACTTTATACCAAGCAGAGGTACTGATCATCTCATTTCCCAGAGATTGGATGATGAAAGCGTAATGCTGCTCGGCATTTGTATTTCTTTTTCAAAGACTCCATTGGTAAAGTTGTTTGTGCAGCTCAACTTCAAACTGATTTAAACCAAGAGGAAAGCAGCACTCAAATTTGATCAGTAGTTAACAACTGTTGTTCTAACAGTTGAGCTTTTACAATTTTTTTTATAGTTTTAGTATAAAATGTTACATGACGATGGTGGTATTTCTTTTTATTCATGTTTGGATGTTACAGGTGCAGTTAGAGACCAGCACTAAAAATGGCTCACTGGGCTGCCATGAAATGATCTTTATCAGGGTTTCTGCTTTGCGTCATTGGAGTACACCTGATATTTAACTGACCCGGGTCAGCTTTGGTGTGAATGCGCCATGTTGTGACCAGGCATTTTCACACATCATTTTCCTGGACACTTTGTCCCTGTCCCATTTTAAACCCAGCAGGAAAAGAGAGGGCAAAGATAAATATGATGGCCATTTCAAAGGAATACATACAAGTAAGAGTCGGGGAAAAAAAGAACAGAGGGAGGATAATCGACTTTTTCAAACAAGAAAATCAATGGCACTGACAAAAATCTGACTTTAAGTCCACCGGATCTATCAGCCACAAAGTGATGGCGCTGTAAGTTACAACAGTATGACTTCATCTGTTATTGAGGTTATCCGCCTTATTGACTCTGTCATATGTCAGTCCCATTGGATTAAATGATTTTCACATAGGGGAAGTAGTGTAAGGCTGTAAGCGTAACACTGACATGTTTCGCTTTAAAGCAATATAACTGTCTGAAATTGTAGCATTATCATTTATTAGGGCAAATATTTTTCTGCCAGATGCTTCAGATTCATTTAATGTAGAGACTTTCCTTAAAGCCGTTGTTAAAATCTTAACACTTAAGTTAAAAAAGTGTCTGCTGTCCATCGCCTCAACAATAATGATACAACACCACCTTTTGAAAAGCCAGATGGAGGAGGGGGTAGGGATGGGTTATACATCATTTGTAGCTCTGAAAGATATAATAGCAACATCAAAACATGAAAGGGATTGTTTTAAATCCCAGCTGAAGCAGGTTCCTCAATATGTTGCGAAATGAAGAGGCAATAACAGTAGTGGGAAAGTCTTTAGTCCTAAAATTATAGATAATATGCCTGAAAAAGACCGGCATCAAAAGTCTTTTAATTTTCTATTCTTCTTCCTTTGTTTATTCTTCCAGATAAAATATTAAATGCACTGTTTTAATAAAAATATAATAAATAAAATACCACCTATTTTTGTCCACACTGACAATTATGTATCATTTATTTTTAGAAGCCTGAGAGTTGGAATGAGATTAAACACCAGATTGGCTTACTGGCTCAGTGCTGAGCTGCATGGCTGTCTCACCATGGTTAGACCCTCTCAGTAGGCCTCAGAGGTGATAATTAGGGCATTATGGATGTGCCCTCTGTGCAGAGCAGATCTTTCCTGCTTTCTGCCTTCTGTTGACAGACATGCTGACCTCATGTCAGTGATCCGAGTTTCCTCCAGAGTCAGTGGACTCTCTGGATTCTGTGAACTCACCACACAGCTTCATGGAACAGCAAGCTGACAGATGAGCTGAGAGGCGCGAGAGCAGATCAAAATGTTAAAGGGAATGGGTGATAAGTCGAAGTCAATCACTGTCCATGAAGGCAAACTGCTCCCTCTGATACTGTTGATGCATTTGGTTGAAAGGGAAGGTGTGCTGTCAATCCTGCAAGTTTTCAGGTGTATCAACGAAGATAAATCACTCTATTACTCGAGCTACCAAAAGAAAGCACATTTCTTACTCCAAAGGTAGCTTGACTTAAAAAAAATAAAAAAAAACTCCCAGTGGCCTCAGACTTAATGAGGTGTTTTTCTTCTTTATCGCTCTCTTTCTAGCAACCTCAGCCACAGCCACAGCCTGTCCGTATAATTCCATCCCAGTCGGCACAGCCCACCTCGTTGCCCAAGCCTGTGCCTTCCATCCAGCATGGAACGCGGCCTCCACTCCCGCCACACACGCCACATGCTGCCAGCCTCTCCAGCTGTCCTGGCCGGGGCAAGATGTCCAAGTTCCTTAACCCGGAGGAGATGACCTCAAGAGACTACTACTTCGACTCTTATGCCCACTTTGGTATCCATGAGGTACGCCTGTATGTCCTATGACAGTGAAACAAACAGCTCTATAAAATTCAGAAATGTATTAAAATCAATTGTATTTATTCTAATGCAATTTATTTCACTTTCACGTCAGTCAGCTGGCGTTTGTGCACCTATTAATCATACATTGCTTTATGAAATTGGATGTAATTGGAGCAAGAGATTAAAAGATCTAGCTAATAAATACATAGATAGGTTGGGTGAAAACTATATTTTTGTCACTTCTCCAAAGGTGGTGTAGATGATGTAATTAAAGTGTGAACTTCCTGCTTGATCACTCAGGTGGTTTCTTCATTCACTTCTAAAAGAGTTGCTGTGCCCTTAAATCTCAACAATGGGGTCTGTGGATAAAAATGTGATTATAGTCAAAAGAAGACCCACAAAGGTGAACAAAATGAACAAAATCAGGCAAACACAACACAGACATGCAGAGTTTTCCATCTGGAAAAGGCCACACTAACAGTTACCTTGATTTTCAGCTGACATTGGCCTTTTTCCTTTTGCCTCTTTTCCCTCTATTTATACCCAGTGTTCAGGTACAGTTGTTAAATAATGTTGATGTGTGACCTTTTTTCTTTGAACTGAACCTCCGTGATAGCTCATCCTCCTGCTCTGGGCTGGCCCAACAACCTCTAACTAATAAATGCTTTATGTCAGAGACGGTTAGGGCCATGGTTGGGGTTATGGTCAGCCAATCCCATTAAAGGACATAAGAAGTTTCAGGCAGATGACTTTGTGTAAGCTCTACTTGAAGGGAAACTGCAGCGGACAACTTTGATTAAGTTCAAAACCGATTAAACTTTTTCCATTCTTAATAAAGAGTCAGACCTTATTCAGCATATTAAATAACATATCTTTCCTTCTTTATGGATGTTGTATTTCTACTATTCAGAACTACATTTGAATATTTTGGCATGCTTAGCCATTCCCCCGGAGATCAGCTCTATTCTGAAGAGAGGAAGAAAAAAAAACCCCAGCACGTTCTGGGTGTGACCTGTGAAATTAATTTTTCATATTTTCAGAATGTAGGTCAGGTGTGGTTTTGTCGGTTCTGAATATTTTTTTCTCACTCACACATCCACGCACACAATGAAGGAGACAGGGAAGAGATGCAGACAGGTTGATCCTGCAGGCTCAAGGGGTGTATTGAGAAACACCCAACTATGGATTTGAATGTAAAACCATATGCCCAAGAGGAAATAGAGTAAGATTAGGTGAGGGCTGTGTGCTATTTATCACTGCTCTGTTGCAGATATCGTAGCAAATCCAGACCCCCAATGGCCAGCTTTAAGTCCTAGAAAAAAAAAGTCACTTTCTCAGGGGTAAGGTTTGTCAACATCTTCCTGATATTATTTGTCATATGCTTAAAACCAGGAGATGCTGAAGGACGAAGTGAGGACGCTCACCTACAGGAACTCCATGTACCACAATAAGCACGTGTTTAAGGACAAAATAGTGTTGGACGTCGGGAGCGGGACTGGGATCTTGTCCATGTTTGCGGCCAAAGCGGGGGCAAAGCATGTGTACGGGGTAAGACGTGTTTCCTTTCAGTGGCGCATTATCACACAGAACCATCAGGATCTAATCACTACCGGGCTCAGCCTGACATCCTGCTCACACTGTGTGCATGTACTCTATTTGTATGACTGCGTCTCTGTGTATCTGTACGTACATTTTAACCATTTTCCCCAGACTCCCTTTAATCTTCAAGGAATATCTTGTCTGACAGGTGATAAAAGTGTGTGGCCTCTCAAGCAGATTGACAGGCTGAGCCGTTTTGATTTGAGAGCTCTGTCTTATCGTGTACTGGAGGAGAGGTAATTGCTAGTCAGGGCATGTCTGAGGATACATGCTGGATGCACACCACTAGCCTGGGATAACCACGTGGAACTTATTTCTGTGCGGTGGCTCCAGATAGCATATATTTGCTTCAGGGGAGAAATTATTAACTTGGAATTGCCAAGAGAATTGTCCTAAGCTACTCGTTGACATTATGCGTTTTTGTGTGTGTGCCTGTGTGATTTCGCCTCACTTCTCGTATTTGTTTGCCTTTTGTCCTCTGCTGTCTCATGCAGATCGTCTCTGTCACTGTCTTTACCATCCTCACGTTCCATACGTTGAAGGTTGTGCTTTATCTCATTTTTGTATTAATGTACTGCTTCCCCTCTGGCACAGTTCTTTCTGTTCCCACATAAATGGGACTAAGACTTCAGGGATTTAGTTCACCTTTGACTCAGATGCTCTTAGAGTGAGCTCTGCACCAAAGCCCCATTCCTTTATCATAACTAAACCCAATAAAGCGCCATGTGAATGATGGGCTTGTGAGGTGGAAGGAATGGGATGTGGGCCAGCAACAACATTACTCTATCACATGGACGTCATTAAAGAGGGAAAAGTGATAACCTTGATTCAGGATCCACAGAGTACCAATAAAATGCTTTTTGGTGCTAAATTCCATATGTGTCAGAGCCTTGTAAAACTGATACATTAAGCCCACATTTAAAGCCCCACATTCATACGTCATTAAATGATTAACATAAAACTTTAATTAGTGTTTATTATAATCTGGAGAGTAAGAGCTGTTTAATAAAATGCAACAGCTAATATTTACATAGAGCATGTTTTCATCAGAGTAAGAACAGGCAGTGGTTGTGTAGACATTTGAAATGTCTGTGCCCAGCTAATAGTTGTCTGATAGGACGGAAAGGTTCTGGCTGTTGTTTATGTGTAGCCAATTTCAGGGTGGAGGTCCAAACATAATTTGCATTCACACAATGCCAAATATTCAAGATTTGTGGTGCAAATAGCTTTTTTATGCTTTGCAGTTTTCATTTTTAGTAGCGTAGCCAGTTCGACCGGCATGCACCAGACAGCAGGGACATTTCAATATATAGACTGCACTCACTGCAGTTGATTAAAGACTAGAATTTCCACCCCATGTGTGAATGGTTGTGTAAATTCCTTTACATCAGTGGAATTAGAGCAGTGAGCACACTGACAAAAAGGCAGAAAGGGTAGATGAAGAAATATGAAATATGAATGGATGAGATGGACTTTAATGTTACATGCTCATCAGAATGAAATCAGTGGGCATTTAGAAAAGATATCTTAGTTAGAGAAAGATCACTTTTTAGAATGAATCAATGTATTTTGTTTGATTTTTTTTTTTTAAAGAAAACAAATACATTTTTTAATCTCTTCATGGCTTGCTTCTTTGGTACACTTGAATATTTTTGACAGATTTAATTTTTTAAAAATTGTCAGTGTTATCATGGACATAAAGAATGACTGGTTGCAAACATGAAAGCAAAATACACTAAATTATTGGTGTATTTTGTTACATAATTGTTACTTTACTATTATCAGACTTGTAAACATAGCTCACATTAACATCCAAGTTGTAATCACGACCAGGAAACAGATTTTTCTGAAAGCTTTAATATATATTGGCGTTTAATTATATGTAATATGGGAGGTTCACCTCTCCAAAGTCCATCGATCAAAGTTATATCGTTATCTGTATAGTTTCAGTCACAGTGTTTGTGTTTGGTAGGGATGTATAATTTCCTGTAATGACTATCTCAAACACTGTGAAAATCATAAAATTGGATTTCTTGAAGAGATGACGATTATGTAACATGTTGAAATATTGAATTTATGGCTGAGACTCAATAAAAAAAAGTTTTACAGGTATCTCTCTCAGATAGCTATATCTATAGCTATAAAAAGCTCTTAGCTTTAAATTTTTATAAACCAACTGAAACTTAAGTAAAAGTGAAACCCTGACAGAGGATAGTTGTTTCAAACTTATGACTCAGGTGCCTTGATACCTGGGTGAAATTTGAAACTTGCTTTGTCTCTAGAGAGAAGGACTAGCAGGAGACCATAGGGATGACTACAGTGACAGTGACTCTTCCTGACACCAGTGAGAGGTGAAAGAAGCACTGTGTAAGGGGGTGTTGACTCTCAATGTGCCTCGAGGCTTTGGTACTCCCTCTGAAGAGAGACTTAGACGGACACATGGGTAATGGCTGTCTCCTCACATAGAGATTCACAAAGAGATGAGAGATCATTGCCAATTAGAGGCCTGGCATTGGCAGATTCTAATGGCACAGCAATATACACATGCACGCGTATGCCTGCAAGTGTAAATATACGCCTGTTGCTGCATTACTGTAGGTGTTTGATTCAAGCTGGTTTTTAATGGGCAGACAGAAGGCTGTGGGCATCACCAGCAGCCTCCTGACCGTTCCTCTACTAATAGGCAGCAGAGAGAAGGGCTGCTCAAGGGGGGCAGTGCTAATGTTATGTCCATGTGGGCCTCAGCTAGAAATCACAGGCCAGAGTTTTATTTCAGTATGCGTGTTATACTGGGTTGCAACAATAAAAGAGAAATATCCAAGATGATATCTGTCAATTGAGCAATGTCACAGTTGGTGTGCTACTTATAGAGCATGTCAAGCCAGTTTCTGCCCCTAAAATAAAAGCAAAATAGACCTCATTCTTCCACGAGAGTCCAAGGCACACCTGAGTGCTTCTATTTTCCAGCCCACTCTCTCCATAAGGGTCCCAGCCTGGCTTTGCCTTTTTTACGATCCAGATCACCTACAGTTCATCCATTCAAGAGTCGTCTGCTTGATGGCGACCAGATGGATCTCATGCTGCACGAATAAGTCTGCACACCTCCGACAGACCCGGTCCTTGGAATGGTGGAACACAGTGTACACACTGAGCTGAAAATCTATACTCCCAGACTCCCTGATGTAAGAGTCTGGTATTGACAAATGACTCCTGCTGAATTATGTCCTTATTTTGTTTGAGAGCTGCTTACTAGAAGTGTCCAGAGTTTCTTTTGATGAATGAAAAAGCTTTATAACTGCATGTTGTAACTCTGTTATTGCTGGCACCCCCATACATCAGCAAGAAGACCTGCAGTGGTAGGTAGGAAGGAATAGCAAAATATGTCAAGCAAGGGAGCTCAGAAGAAGAGAGGGTATTGAGGATTCATGGAAGCTCCTTAGGGAAATGATTGCAGGTTTTGCAGGAGAGGCTGAGGAAAGCAGGGAGATAAAGAGAAAAGCGTGGTGAAGAAAATTTAAAAGAATCTGAAATGACAAAAGAGTAATGAAAGTAGAAGTTCAAGGTCCAGTCGGGCTAAATGGCTGGTTGCGGTTGATCAATGACTAATCTCCACCATAATTACTTAAAGTAAGATGCTCTGGCAGTGTGTAAGTGGAAGCTCTTTTGTGTAAAGACATAATCTGGCAACAGCAAGTCAACAGCTAATACTCTTCGAGTTTTCTAACCAGGTGCAAACCTACAGTGTTTCAATCAGGACTGGAATGAAAGCCATTCAATAAAAGAAAAGAAACAATAAAAATGACCTTGTTTTCTATCACAAACAGCACCCTATGAGTGGCTGCAGTATTGGACAGACATGTTTTTGCAGAAGCAGTGATTAAAAAATGAAATCTAGACTAGCTGCTGCAACCACAGCTAGTCATTATAAATGTTTAATATACATACTGACGACAACTAATCATGAGTAGACATCAAATGTCAATGTAAGTTAGTTTTGCAGCTGGACTCCTGTGTGTTATTTATTATACAAGTACTAGTAATAAAAACTACCTGAGACATATTTCTTCCAATCAATCATCAGTGCAGCAATAAAATTTAAAGTGTTCTCAGTCTACATTATAGGCAAACCGAGGACATGTCATTATAAGTGCAGTAGACATCCCATTAAAGTATAACAGTAATTGATCTATGGTCAGCTGATCTTTCTTTTTTCTCTCCACCAGATTGAATGTTCCAGTATATCAGAGTACTCAGAGAGGATCATCAAGTCCAACCACCTCCACAGTGGTAAGAACTGAAAGTGTTTCCTTTCCCTCCATTCTGATGACAATGCACTTTATTCTGAGTAGAAGACAGTGGAAACTTGGTTATGGTAATGATATAGTAATTTTATATAGTAAATGAAGAGGAAGGAAGAAAGGATTGCAGATATTAACATGAGGAAATGAAGAAGAGGGGTGCTCATCTGTATCCCACTGTTTGGATTTTAAATGATTGTTGGTTGATTTTTGAATCTGTATTTATAGTTTAATACTGCGCTGGATGGGCTCATTTGTATTCACTTGTACATATTTCCATATGATATAACTTCAAAGCATGTTTTTTATTACCATAATACCCCTGCAACTTTCAACATGAATTTACTGATTTTGAATCTGCCAAATAATCGCTCCATAAACCACCCTGTCAGCAAATGTACCATATACCCTCATGAATATCAAGTATGCAACAGTAATTGGAAGAAGAGTTAACACTATATTCATTTTTGGCGCAAGAAGGACAGTGAATAAGCAGAAAGCAATCACCAGTTGGAGTAAGAAGGTTCACATGTCATTCAGACAGACACTTTGTATTCACCAGGGAAACTCTTCAATAACTACTCGCCAAGGCAGAACAAACAAAGCTGAAGTCAGCTAATCTCAAGCAGGGCAAAGATCCAGTTCTACTCTGTAAACCCAAGCTGGGCTGCTGATTTCCATATGAACAACACGGCTGCCATACTAGCACATACTGTACCAACTTTTCTTTCTTTCTTTCTTTCTTTAGGACTATCTAAAGACAATTTTTTATGTGGTGAAAAATCTAGCATTGCTTATGACTGAAAAGATATGTCATGTGTTTCAGTGATCACCATCTTCAGAGGTAAGGTGGAGGAGGTGGAACTTCCTGTAGAGAAGGTTGATATCATCATATCGGAGTGGATGGGCTACTGCCTCTTCTATGAATCAATGCTCAACACTGTCATCTTTGCCAGGGACAAGTGGCTGGTATGCTGTGTGAGATGTGTGTGTGTGTGTGTGTGTGTGTGTGTGTGTGTGTGTGTGTGTGTGTACACAATATTGTATGTGAGCGTGTCCTGCAATAACACCAGTTACTAAAGCTACCTGGGATAAACTAAGCCACAAATGCCAGGATTTATTGCATTAACAGAAAAACAAACAATTTAAATTGGAAAGCATTGTGGCATTAATAGATTTTTAATGTTTAATGAAAATATTGTATTATGTATTGTTTTATTTCGTCTACCAGTTGTACATGATGAACAGAGTTCGTGCTCCATCTGTCTGCACACAGAGGGGACAATAATTCCTCAATAATTTAAACTTGTACTTGGCTGAGAAATGAAATGTCACAAATGCTGTAATGTAGGCATTTTATAATGTGTTCAGAATTAACTGCTGAGTTATTCCCTCACCTCATTTATCAAACAGAAACCCGGTGGATTAATGTTTCCTGACCGCGCCTCTCTGTATGTGGTGGCCATAGAAGACAGGCAGTATAAAGACTTCAAAATACATTGTAAGTTCAGTGTAAGAGTGTGTATGTAATGTCAGGCCGGGTGTTTGTATTACCTGAACCTGGATTTTGAAATGTTACCACCAGGTGTACTCAAAGTAGCTGTATTTTGACCCTTGGGCAGCTATAACCAGGATTATGTCTCTATACTGGAAATGAACAGTGCATGCAAAGCTGTCCACAACCCCACATTGCACTCACACAAATGTGGTTACATTCACACAGAACCTTTTCAGCACTGGAAATGATTTTGAACTTTTCCTCAGGCAAAACACTGGAGGCGATTATTGATATTACAAGTCAACAAGCCTCTCTGTCTCTGTATCATCCCAATCTAAGCCCGCAAGGAGGGCTGTGGGCAATGTTAAGGCGGTGCAGTACCCAGATGACAACAGGCACAGAGGCAGAGCAATAAACCATAGGCCTCCTACTCACACTCCGCCATACATCTGGGAAATTATACAAGTACACTGCACAAGATAATATCTCCAGAAAGTCATATCACAGTACTTCCCTGCATTGTAAAGCCTGGATACACTTTAGTCTGCCATTATTCTGTTACTGTGAACTGTACACATGGCGAGACTGAGGTGAGTGCTGAGACAAGTGGGCATACTATACTGACCACAACCTTCTCTCTGCGGGCCTGAGTTAGAAGTGGCTTTCTGAAGCACTCCAGTATTTTGAGAGCATCCTGTGGTCATTAGTGCTATTCTGGCGTGCACACTGCCTTAGTTAAGTGAGTGGCAAGAAATGCAAATACAGTACGTTACAAAGTCCCCGGGGGTGTGTGACCTGTTCATTATCACCAGTTCTCTGGCGCACTCAAGTAGTTCATTCCTTTTGGGTCATGATGGAGATGTTTGCTCACACTTTCAGATATCTTAAGGAGCTTAATGAATAATGTATTGGATGATTTAACCTAAGCAGCAAGGATTTCCAAGGACGGACTTGCGTTCAAGGAGGCTTATATTTACAAATCATCCTAGAACACAATATGACTTTCATCTGTCAAAATGAGAATTGTTGTTCAAAATCACAGGAGGTCTGACTCTGCTGTAGTACATCAGATTATTCTGGGAAGATCTGTGATAAACCCCCCCCCCCGTGTGTTATATTGTTGTTTAACCGCAGACCAACTGTTTACATCTCCTTTATCTTTCAACACCCACAAAATTGAACAAAAACTTGGAAAGAAGAAATATATTTAATATGTTTGCAGTTTAAGGACCAACTGAATATGGTAAATTAATGATACTGTATTCACAGGGTGGGAGAATGTGTATGGCTTTGACATGACCTGTATCCGCAATGTGGCCATGAAGGAACCACTGGTGGATATCGTGGACTCCAAACAGGTGGTGACCAACTCCTGCCTGGTCAAGGTTCGTAAAATGCTGACGATATTATCGCTGATGGTCAGTTTATCATAAAATCTGATAAATTGCCAGCTATTGACTTAATGGAGTGCATAGAGTTTACAGTGGTGTATTCAATATTTTATTTTCACAATGTCACACAATACTGGCCTTCATCACCCTTGTAGCAATTTGTAGGAAGCAGGTGTTTTTCTATCAGTAGCTTTGATGACCATAAACTGATGCAGCAGCAACATCCTATCATGAGATTATCACAGCTATGGTTCAAAGTCCATTCTTGAAAACAGCAATCGACTAAAGAATCTCACAACAAGGTCCATTTAGTAACATTTGAAGCTCGCTATCATATCACATGATCAGCAGATTGAGTTGGCTCAGTTACCACAGAAAAGAAGTGGTAGAATGTAGGATGTTTAAATCTCCAATTTTTTCCCTCAGGACTCCAAGCACTTCAAATGCCTCAAATTCAATTTTTGATCTTGAAATCAGCAGTTGACAAAAGAAACTCATCACCACATCCATTTGGTAGCTGTTGGAGCTTTCTATCATATCATATGACCTTCATCAGCAGACTGAGTTTTCTCCGTTTATCAAATATGTCAACTTTATATTTATATAGTGTGTTATAGTTACAGTTTATGGTCCATTTAGTAGATGTTGGAGTTTGCTATCATATCACATGTTTAGCAGATCGAGTTTGCTCAGTATACTGTATATACTGTGTATGTATAGAGCAATTACAACTACTCATTGACATTGATTAATTGAATCAGCTGTGTGGATTAAACTGATAAGGCTGCTGTGCCATGCATGACAATAGCAGCCTGTCTAGTCTTCCTGACTGTGCTCCTCGTCAAGAGCCTTTTGGAGCCATGTGGCCTTTTTCTTGCTGCCATTGATTAGACACCCCCTCCCATCTCACATCTGTGTGATCATACCTTGATTGGACTTCCTTCATGCCTCTGATTGTCATGGAACTTTTTTTTGTTTTGTTTTCTTTCAGACAGTATTTCATTTTAAATGCTGTGAGATATTAACATTTTCCATGAAGCTGATGAGAATGCAGCCCGTCTTTGGATCTTGTGGAGAGAAAAATCCCCCTTGCAACAATGATACCCCGTTGACAAGCTTTATTGTCTTTAAATGGATTACTGAATGACCTCATTAAAGTTGTACAGGCGAGGAGTCGCACACATAAGACCTCGTGATATTAAGCTGCTGCTTGAAACTTTGGTAAGAATACTTAGTGAGGATCAGTACAAGTATAGTCCTTGAGAAAACAATTATTTTAATATTTCCAACCTGTCTGAAAGTGCTCTTAAAATGTTTTATTTGGCCTTTAGTGCCTTGAAATGTGACTTTGAGAACTTTATTCTGCCATGCCAGAGTAAATATCTGGTAAATGTGTAGGCAGCGGGGCGAATCTGACATTAATATTGCATTGTTTTTATTGCCAGCAAACATAAGGCTCATACCCCCACAGCAAATGTGACATCTGGCAGCAAAGCCAGAAAGCTAGTAGTGAATATCTATTAACACGGATGGTACATGAAACAAGATTATCACACCTCCTGCCCACATGTTTACCCTGCAGCGTGCTGTAGGTTTCAGGTGAGCTGCAGTCCCCGCTGTTACTCAACAATCAAAGCTAACATGATATGTTGGCGCAGAGCTGTTCACATGGCAGTAAACAAGTATCTGGAACAACACGTTCTTTTCCAAACATGGCCTCGCTGGATGATATGGTATTCGATACCCTGTTAAACTGACTCGAACCAGGAAACATTTTGTTTCGTTCATTTCGTTTCGGTTTGGCCTCCTAGCACCATGCATGAAAAACACCTGGAGCCTGACAATAGTTAAAGCTCCCAGATGACCCCCAGCCCCCCTCTCCTCGTCATACTGACACAAGGGTTCCTGGCCTCATTCTCAATTATTATTAGGATTGTGGCATAGTCTCAAAAGGGGTGGACACTATAGTGTTCTGGTCTCCTTTGTATGTGAAGTCACAAAAAGTCTGGATTTGTTTATGTCATGTAAAGTGGAGCATATAGATACAAATGCAAAAGACCGAAGGCAGGGCTTCAGGAAAGGACAAAGACAGAAGAAAAAGCCAAGACTGAAATACAAATCAAACTGATCAAACAATAGGTAACAGGTGGCACAACACAAGGGCAGGATGGGAGCTGATTGGTTAGGGAAGACACAAGGAGCAGCCTTGGGCTAATGAGGAAAATGCAGAGCAGGTGTGATGAGGAGCACACAAGGAAAACAGAGCAAACAAAACAAACTTACAAAACCCAAATAAAAGTAAGAAAAACCAAATGACTAAACACACACTTGGATCCAAAAGAATACAGAGTCCAAATACATGAGGCCATGATGTTTCGTTTCATTATTTTTAGATCATTGGTAGATTGTTAGATCCTTAATCGTTGGTTAGACTAAATAATGGTCTAGTTGATGTTAGAATAGAATTAAATGCAACTTAAAGAAGTGGTCTGAGATACTGGGAAATTAGCTTATTCACTTTTTTGCCAAAGTTGAGTGCTTGTATGGTAAATATGGAGCCACCTGTTAAATGGACTGGAAACAGCTAGCTTGGCTCTGTCCAAATGTAACACAATTTGCCCACCAGCACCTCTAAAGCTCTCTAATTGACACATTTGTTTGTTTAATCTGCAACATGATGTCTTCACGCTTTGGTCCTGTGTGGATTTCAATTTTCAGTTTTAGCTAAGCTAACCAGCTGCTGGCTGTAGTTCCACATTTAATGGACAGAAATCAGACAGAAATATATATATATATATATATATATATATATATATATATATATATATATATATATATATATATATATATATATATATATATATATATATATATATATAGAGAGAGAGAGTAATATGACCAATGACTTGCGGTGTAGGAGTTTTGTTTATGTGGTCCAGATATTTGAGAGGCATGCATCTCCCTTGCCTCTAACAGGAGGTGGACATCTACACGGTAAAGACTGAGGACCTCTCATTCACCTCATCGTTCTGCCTGCAGATCCAGAGGAATGACTACATTCATGCACTGGTCACTTACTTTAACATTGAGTTCACCAAGTGTCACAAGAAGACCGGTTTCTCCACTGGTAAGATGTTTCATACTTCTGTATACAGCAATATAGGGAGCTATGTGTAGGTGTAGGTATATGTATGTAGCTTTGAAGAATTAGATCTATGCTATATTTATTTTAGTTATGGTAATATTGTTTTTTTTTAAAGGATTACATAGAGATGTGACTAAAGCTTCAGCAACTGAACAGTGCCCCCCAGAGGCCAGATTCAGTATCTACTTGTACAACAGAGTTGATGCTTTACTGACCTTGAAGGTGCTTATGGTTCCATATACTCATAAAATGTCCTCCTTTAATGTCTTCAGTGAGCCAAGTACTGATAGAATAGTTGATGTTAAAGAAAGCAGCCCCTCTCTTCCTCAGCAATGGAACAAGGGGAAGCGATGGAGTGAACTGAACAGCCTTTATAACCAATAATACATTTCCTCTGTTTGAGAGGATAAAAGCACAGATATCAGAACAACTGAACAGAACAAGTGCTTAAAAGGACTGAACAAGAATTTAGTTGAGAGAAATTAGCAAGAAAAACATGTGCCTAACCATTAATTTTCTTGAGAAACACTCCTATTTATGATATGGAATTCAGGCAGATGTTTCTGTAAAAAAAACTTTTGGCCTTTAGTCTGTCGAGTGTAACAAGTAAACTGTTAATGATATTAGGTTTACATTGCAAATTCAATTACATTTTTTGGCAGCCTTCCTTGCCAAAAAAACATCTTGAGTGTCCAAAATCAGGTTTCAGTAAATTATGGGACACTGGCAGCCAGCACTTAACAGTATACACTACTGAAAGGGGTGGAAAGAAACAAGGGAGTAAAGACAAACTGCACTTGGAACTGTATTTGACTTCATTTGGCAGAAGAAACCAGCCAGAATCAAACGTTAATGTGGGAGCTAGTATTGCCAGCCAGGTATCTGTAATCGGTTGCAGGGCAGCCTCACTACGGCACCCTCACTACGGCACCCGCAGTACTATTTTAGCTGAACTAAAACGGGAGTAACATCCATATGTCAAAACATCTCAGGTTATACAATAGTCCATTTCTCAAGCTCATTGTGTGTCATGCCCATGACTAACCTTAGTAGTTGCTTTGCGAAGATTTGAAAGCTAAGAAGTCTAGCAGGCTCTTGGCAGGTCATGGGGGAAGTTTTGTGTGTGTACTCACTCTGCCATCCTTCCATATGGTGCTTAGACGTACCTCTAATTATAGATCAAAGGCCATTTTCTGGCGAGTTGTGTCATGAGGCTTTAACCATGGATCACTGCAGTGGATGTCATTGTACGTTAGACCACTTCAGATCAGGCTGATGATCATGATCTGAATTTTTTTTTTTTTTTTGAAGTTATGCTGTGTCAGACTTGGTGTGTGACTGACCTCTAGTTGTGATTGAGTGGAAGACATCTTACTCAGAGAAAACAAGACAAACCCAGGATTTATGACTGTAAAGGTTTGTTTGTGCAATAGATCTGAATAAATATGTGCAACAATCAATCATCTTTAATTCATTAAAATCTTTGCATAATCAGGACCTTTAATCTCCTCCATATAAAAATGATTTGCTAACTCAAGCTTTTTTTGCCCACTCCAACTCTCTTCATTTCCCATTCTATGGATTTTTTGTAATTTTGTCTGTTTTCCAATTTCAGACCTGAAGGCCTACCTAAACTTTAAGACTCACATCTAAACTTACACATACACAGCCAAAGAGTGCCATTGATTCCCCATACAGTCCTGAAGGACAGTTATATCAGACACATGCACACTCTCAGCCGATGAAAAAAGGGCAAGCAGGGGTCAAAGATTAGAATTCATGCTTGTCAGTAAAAATGCCATCTCATTTAGGGAATTAGCATAAGAAACACAGCACGCTTGTCAGTGTCTCTTCTGAACTATGCCCAAAAAACTACCACCAGGCCTGTGCTGCCGCCGTGCTGATTGGCAGGCCCTTTTATCTATGGACTCAAAGAGCTCGTCTATAAAGGCGGAATTACCAAGTTGCCCCAGGACAGCTGGCAGAAATTCGATTTAAGTGCAGCTGACCTTTTGTATCTCGGCCAGGCGATCAGTAACGGCCAGGGCACTGGGGAATGCATTGCTCACATATATTTTTGGGCTGGGGTGTTCGATTTTAACCGTCTATTTCCATGCAAGCAAACAGGAAACACACACACTTTACTGCACTTAAGGCAGCACAATAGATACAAAGTGAAACGGTGTTGAAAGATGATTGTTGTGAGCAAAAGTGGAGAGGTCAGGAATGCAGTCACGCATTTGTGACCTTTAATTTTAGAGCTGTCATCTTGGACTCAAGAGGGAAAGACAGAATCAGTTCCCTGCCTCTGCTCTTTCTCTGTGCATGTTGTGCTTTTGTCCTCCTGACATGCACATTGGGTGGACAGGAGATTGTAGGTATCAGCATGAGACCATGATGGACTGACAACCTCTACAGGGTGTCTCTCCGCCTTCTGCTCAGTGCATATTTTGGCATATACAGCAGATCTTTGGCAGCACTCAAGAGGATTAACTGGGTAACGAAATGAATGAATGCATAATTTACAAGGACTTTTGCCTTGTGCATGAAACACTACGACTTCGGTCTGTTGCCAAAGTAAAAAGCTCAGCTTAACATTTGTGTTTTGCTGATATTGGTTTCACTTCTTCATAAGTAAAAATTATGATAATTATTGAAAAAAATAACCAAATTTCCCTGCTTTTAAATGTGTTTTTCTGCTGACGTTATGAAGACATGATTTGTAAAGTATTGAAGCATAACCTTTCCCACAAACTGGGCTCCAACAAACATTCAATGCAATTGACAACATACAGAAATGACCATAAAGCATTGTTATTATAAGGAAATACAATAAGGAAGTAGTTAATCTTAATATGTTATATGGGCTACGCAAGAACTATATATTATATATATTGTTAAGCTGTTAAATATGGTAGGACCTCAAACAGAACAGAATTAGGGTCAAAAGATTTAAATGACTGTTTTCTGTGTGTAAAGTGCCTGTGTGTGCTTGTTCCAGCTCCTGATGCTCCATACACCCACTGGAAGCAGACAGTGTTTTACCTGGAGGACTATTTGACAGTGCGAAGAGGAGAGGAGATCACTGGCAGCATTGCTATGAAGCCCAATGAGAAAAACATTGTGAGTACTGCACAATCTAATGTTTACTGTCTGAGTAGGTGATATGGTACATGTAAAGATAGATATAAAATCTGAATAAATACATGGTTATTAAGTGTTCTCTTGTCTATATATCCAAGCTAAGATGTGACTCATTTCCTGTGCTCCCTGCCCACGGCAGATTGTTTTTTCCTCAGTGTTGGGTAGCGGTCAAGCATACAGCAGCACTGCAGTGACTTCCAGACAAATAATAGATTTTATTGTTGACCTTGTCAGTGTCCTCTCCTCCCCTTTGGGAAGGAAACGGCTTCTCTTGTTGTTTGACACAAACAGTCTGTGCTTATTTAACACTATGTCCTGCTGTCATGGCAAAATTGAAAATCTGATCTGAGAGTACCCTCTTGTCTTTTTTTCTCACTCACATTCTGCCACATATTTGCTCAGTGGCTGTCTCGCAGTCTTGTTTATCTGGCTTCTCTCTGAAAAAACAATCTGTCTTCTCTTTTTCTGTCAAACTGCAGCGTGACTTGGACTTTACCTTCGAGCTGGATTTCAAAGGACAGTTGTGTGAAGCAGCCATATCCCACGACTACAAGATGCGTTAAGTTTGAGCAGGGACCTTAGTGCCCCTACTGAGTACAACACCTAAGCACCAGAAGGAGACAGAGACTTCCTTTAATCCACACACAGTGTGATACAATGGGGGCAAAGAGTGAGAGGGAACACCAGGGTAGAACCCAGGCAGAGTTGGCCCCATTGACAATATCACTATTGTCACCGCAGTTTCTCATGAAGACAGAAAGTTATTGATGCTGACTGTTAAACAACTTTGAATGTAACACAAAATGAGGTCAGGAATATTTTCTAGTCTTGATGAGTGATACTGATTATTGATGTATGTATATGTGAGATGGAGTGATGTACCTGTGTGTTTCGTTCAGTATTTGTTTACCACCATAAACTTGGACCTCATGGAGGGATAGAGAGGCATTTTTAAAATACAGTAGAGCTCATAAACAAAGTGCTGTATTTTCCACATTCTGTCAAAGCTGTAGGTAGAAAATAAATTTAATAGTTATGTCACTTTATGTACTGTAGGGAATGGTTATCAGAGAAAACAATTACGTTTATAGCTGTATGAGTTTAGTATCAATCAGCAATGTTAGAAAACTAAAAGGAACTGAACACCACAGCCAAGGAAAAAGCTGCGTAGGTGCGTACAGTGTATGTGTAATGTGAAAGGTAACGTGTGTTTGAATAGTTGCTGTGCTAGTAGCTTGTGTAATAGAAGGTGTCACACTGTTGCACAGTTTGGACTAACAATGTGCCCTGTGTTGTCAGAGAGGTGACGTTGACATGCCAATAACATACCTTCCTCCATCCTCAATGCCTTGACAAGTGCCGAAGTGTACTTGGTTCTTTTTCTGCACTGCTGCATTTAACTTTTTTTTTCTCTATATATAGACACTAGCCACTCTCATTTTACACTGTATCTGTTTGAGATTTATTGTTTCTTGAAACACAAGCTCAAGCACCACAATTACATGTGGACATAATACGTGTCAAGCAACCTAACCCTTAATATCCTATAAATTCATTTGTAAGCAGGTATGAAATCTGTGATTTTTCAGATGGGATGCTTGCAAGTTTTAGTTAGCCTGCTATGATTTCACATTACAGTGAAATATTCTTAGGAGATAAAACCTGAAGACTTGTGCTAATATATTGGCTTGAACCTAATGTCATTGAGAATCATGCTTCTTGTACCATTTACCATCACAATATGATACTGGAGTTTACGACTTAGTCCTGATCCACTGCATTGCACACAATAAGGACATACTAGTGTATTGAAAGCTGAATGATCTTCCCACTTCAACGGTGCTCTTACTAAGGTCATTGCCAAGGTACCCAATGAAGGGTTGTCTTTAGTAAAGATGTGGATCTGGATCATCTGAAGAGATTTTAAATGCTTTTTAAAAGCTCGCATTAATGTTCCTACTAGCCTCAAATATGAAGGAAAACAGTATAAAATATAATTATCTTTGAAAGAACCTGGTAATTGTGTGTTCTATGATATTGCTGTGTCCAGAGATGAGAACCAGTATTGATCCCATGTCTTCTTTATGTGCCAGAGGGCCAACTGAATCTTTTCATGGCAGTATGAGCACCTTGGAGCAATAGAGGAAACTAGTTTATTTATATAGTATGCATTTAATGCTAGTAACAAACAATAAAAAGTTCAGAATCAAACTGAATGCTGCCTTCTGAGAGCACACAATTTCTTTGATCCTGGTATTTGACAAGGCACTGACTGGTACAAATAAGCAATACATCTTTATGAGTCATTACTCAATGCTTACAATCAATTATACATAATAAATCATCTTATTTATCTAGAATAATATTTAAATAGAAAGAGCACCTTAGGAATCTGTCCACAGTAGCACACCTAAGTATTGTGATGAAGATTTGGCTGCTCAAATTATACAAAAACCTTGCTAGTCATATCAGTTCTTAGCCATGAAAATTCTAAGAAGTTGGCATGTTAATTCACATGTATTACTATCTTTAAAAACAACCCTGAATATGTTGTTTCTCATATTGTCATGTCTACTTAAAAAAATGAAATAAACTGCAATGTGCAAACTCATCCACTGGGTGATGCTGTATAACTTCTTTTCATTTTCAGAGTACAAGGAAGAAATGACTCAGTCACCAGTTTTACAAATTATGTTAACTGACATCTTTATTATTTGTCTTATGCTATTTACATTTCTACATATACATTAAAGTGAGGTGCAAGACACTGGCAGTAGTGAATCACTATAAGTGACTATAGTGCAATACCAAACAGTAAAACTGCTTGTAATATACAGATTACATAACTTACTGAACATATTACATGTTGCTTTGACATTATTTTCTTAAAATACTTGGCAGGCAGTTTAAGGTGAAGAGAAATAAATATTTTGTGCACTAAATCTCATTCAGTTCCTGGGAGAGAATTTTTTTCTGTATTATTTTCTGCCTCTTAAAAAACCCAACAAAATGCTCAGGTACCCTATGAACCTTCAGTATTGTCATAACAACAACACAGAATTGAAAGTCAAATTACAATATACAAAAGGGTGGACAAAAAAACATGAACACCTGTAAAATAACATACCCTGCAACAAATACTACATTAAAGCTAATAATGTTCAGTAGTGTGTCTGAGGCGTATTGATTTGACTAAAGGATCGACAGGTGCAGAAACTGAAACATAAGTGCCATATAACACCATCACTAATTGTTTCCCAAATAGATACCACAGGGATTTATCAACACCTCATTAAAAAAATCTCTGAACACCAAAAGGTTTCATAGCAAGTCTACACAAGACTGGATTCAAATTTTGAGGTGTTGATGTGTTTTTCCCCAACACTAAGTGTGTACTACCAAAGTTAAAAAAGCAAAACAGCTAAAAAGAATTATAACACTGAATGAATATATCAATACATACAGTAAAAAGTCCACGTGACAGATAAAAGGGCTTTTGGAAGCCACATAAATATTTAGGAGTTACAGTCAGAGTTTGAAAGAATATCCAACATTTAAAAAAAATGAAAAGTCTTAGTTTGATTAAAGTAGAACACACTTTTTCCCCCAGTGATTTCTATATATATCCCTGCAAGGAAATATTTGAATTTACCTTACATTTTATTACTTTAAGAATTCCATTTCAACTCATTAGGGAAATAATACACAGCAGATTATTCATAATAGTGCAATAACATCTGTGACACATGACAGTATTCACTCTGGCTTTACCCTGGATGCTACGAGGTGCAGACTGGGTCAGAAGTTGTGCTGACAGTCAGAACAATGTGGTCACATTACGACATTGTGTTATCTTAGTAAAGGGTAGCACTACTATGTGTTTGTGTGTGTGTGTTTTTTTATCCGTTAGCAGCAGGATCTCTTCTTCTCTGACGGGCTGTTGACCAGCTGGACAGTCTTCTCTTTCTCTCGGTCTTCTTGCTCTTTCAGAATTCTGATAAACATAATGAGACATAAACAAATGAACCAGTTCTGGCACAACACCTGAGAGTACTGCAGATGCTGTTTTATTGTGTATTTGCGGCTGTCACTGCATCCCAGTCTGCACCTGCTTCAGTTCTGCTCCATCTGCATCAGGTCTGTATAAACCCTGAATGGTCCTCATTTTCCAGCAGGGGATTATAATACTCCCTGCAGCTATTTGTCATGTTGCTATGTATTAAACCCTGTTTTGCTCTATCGTCACAGCATGGACAATCCGAGAACCATAATGTCAAGTGAAACTGTAGTGCTTCCTGTATTTGTGACAGTGCAGTACGGTTATTTTGTGCAAATGTCAATAATAATAGATTACTTACAGTTAGAGCATTGAAATGGACTATACCTGTCTAACTGAAGTAAAGAAAGTCACTGTACATTGCACAGAAAAGGGAGACAAAATATGGTTTAAACAGTAACATGAAGGTTTGATTGTATCGCAGGTCTTTTCACTTAAAAGTCCCTTCTCTCTGTTTGTTCACTAACCTGCTGATAAGTCATTTACGCCTCCAACACAGAAAAAATCAAACATTTGGCTCTGTATGAATTACCTTATTTCGTTACAAACAAAACAACAACACAAATCCCACTTTGAAAGCACACAAACACACACACAAAAGAACATTACTTTTGCTCACCTGGCCAAATGAACCATGGACTCCATCACATTGTGTCCAGAGCATGCACTGCACTCATAGAAAGTCATTTGGCAATCCTGAAAAAGAGCCAAAATGATGATGATGATGATGATAATGATGATGATGATGATGGTGGCTTGGCTGTTAGAAGCCCTGCTGTGTCTGAAACAAGCAGTATATCTGAGCTATTTCAACTTTTACAGCACACAATGGGCCAAACGAGAACCATATTCTGTAATAATATTCGAACGAGCAGAGAAATGTATCTGTCACATGGTAATTTCTGATCTCCATAGCAACTATACTACACACCAGAGACCAGAGGAATAAAACACTAAGAAAAGAAAGAGAAAGATAAAACACAATCATAGAGGAGTTGCCTCTGTATATAAAACTCTCTCAACTCAATAATCATCATGTTTCTTAAATGTATTGAAGCTAAAAACAAACAGTCACCTTGGCGAGCCTTTCGCCCACTCCTTTCTGAACTTGTCTCTCAATATCCTTGTCCGTTTTGTTACCCAAGAGCATAATGGTTATGTCCTCCCCTGCGCCCTCCTGTACAGGAAGAGGAGAGAATGCAGATTTAAAAGACACGTAACAGCGTCTATCGCAGTTAAAAGACTGAGCCTCTGTTGCTCCCAGCTCCCCAGTGTTAACAGCTAATCTGTACAGTATTAGCCATATATTTTTTACATTAACATACAGTGAAAATGCTAGTAGTCCATAACATACAACCAAATTAAAACAGCACAACTGCACGCCAGTTAAAAAAAAACCTTTCCCTGATATGTATTTGTTGAATAAATGAAATAATAATAGTAAATGAATATTTTGTGGTATTCCTGTGAAACGTGTGTGAAGCAGTGACTGGGTGATTGTTACTTTCTTACCTTCACACTTGTCAGCCACTGTCTGACTCCTGTGAAGCTCTGCTCAGCTGTGATGTCATACATCACAACCACACCGTCAGCTTTGCGAAAGAATTGTTTGGTGATGCTTCGATATCTGAGGGAGGAGAAGGAGGAAGTAAACAAAAAGAGGACTTTTTGTTCTTTGGATCTATTCAACTTATACAATGGAGGAATTATGCTTTTGAGAATTTGCTGTAGTGTTTCAAGTTCAAAACACCATGTTACTGAATGATCTGGCACATGGAAAGAAAGTAAAAATGTTTAAATGTTTTAGAGCCAAGGAAACTATTTGATTTCATGAAAATTCTTGGCATTCTACATGTATACTCCACCTAATTAAAAGTAGAGTAACAATATAAAACTACAGTAAAGTATAAAATGTACTCATTGTAAATTAGATCATCTTTGTCTTCACCTCATAAGTTGATACCTCACCTTTCCTGTCCTGCTGTATCCCACATCTGCAGCGCCACCTGGCTGTTGTCCACAGTTATTGTCTTCACACTGTAATCTATACCTACACATACAAACATCAAACTGTTAGCACAAGCTGTTTTATTGAGGAACGGCAAGTTTATTTACAGACTCTCAATCAAATCAGTAACCTAGTTACTGTTACCATGCAGGCAACACATAACAATTTACTATATAAATATGTACAAATGCCTAATATGCAAATCTACACAATGATCTGGATCTATGTGATTGATACAATTTTTTAAATGTAATGAATTTTAATCAAGAATATGTTAATGTTTGAATAACATAGGCTTAACTTAAAACTGAAACTAAATTGTTTTACTTGAGAAAAACAATGCAAGGAATATGGTGCCACTTCTAAATTATTAACAAAATAGGATTTCAAAGGCTTAACTGAAGCATTTTGTCAGTAGACCTAAGCACATTTCTTTTAATACTGTGTCTCACATAAAAACAAAATCTGCAACAGCTGTGTTTAAAGACCAGTGTGTAGAATTTTGTGACATCTAGCAGTGAGTTAGCATTGTTACTACCTGAATACAAGTGCGTATTAGAACCTTCAGTGGCTGCAAACCTCATGAAAAGTGTGAAAGGGGCTGGAATACTGTTGAATCATGGTGGTTTAACATGTTGTGAAAGAGGACCTGATATAAAGGGCTCAATAATTAAAAAATAAAGTAACTGATGAATATTATATTCGATGTCTGCCAAAGTCTATTCAGCTAGATGCCACTATCTTGCTCTACCACCAACCATTTTTTCAGATTGGCCTTGAGAGTGTGTCATGCCTCTTTAGAAAAAAACAATCATGTTCAGCATGCAGGCTAATGAAAAAATTGAGCACTAATGTTTAGCCATAGCTGAGGTCCATATACTATATTTCATCCTTATAGTCTTACCTTTAACTGCTGTGCTTTCAGTGTTAAAACCAACTAGCACCTTCAAGTGCTTTGTAGGCTAACACATGCCTGAGGTCAACCACAGGTTTCGATTGCTTTGCTTACAGGAAATGACAAGGGACATATTTTTGTGTTTGCACTGTACTCACCCACAGTGGCAGAGGTTCCTGGGCGGAAGCAGTCATCACAAAATCGTTGAAGGAGGGAGGTCTTTCCTACACTAGAGTTCCCTACCAGAACAATCTTGAAGAGGCGGTCAGGTGGTGATGGACCAGTTTCCTCCTAAATAAAGAGAGAGATTATTGGGGAGAGATTAGAGGGATGCACTGGGAACAATCAGTCAAGTTGCTGACTCCTCTGACTCTTCTTCCTTCTCTTTCTCACTGAGAAATTGAACACCTGTGCCAAACATACCTCAGAGGAAAGAGAGAGCTTTCTGCTACTCAAGAATAAATCATAGAAACACTTAAGGTAATTGAATCACTGAAGCTTTTAACTGCTGATTTAGTAATTAGAAGTAAAGAAACTTTTAGAAACACAGATATTATCTGGCAAGCATTCCTTACATACAGCCTATCACTTGATGTTCACATGCTTACATTTATGCTGGTCTCTTTGCCAACAGGCTGGCCCCTTGGTGAGGTGGGAGTTTTCCTTTTTTCCACATTTCCCTTCGACTGCTGTGGTTGCGCAGAAGATGCAGATGGGTAAATATCACTCATCACCAAGTCTATATTCTCCTCATTGTCTGACGCATCCTCCCCTTCACTACACTCCTTAAGTGGGGTTTGAGCCTGATAGTTATTCTGGAGCAAGTGTGGGAGGTGGTCCTCCTCGATGGAGATGATCCTCTGGAGGTGCCCTCTTGTCCTCTCCGGGCAAGATTGCTGGCATGACCCATTGGAGTTCTGCCTCACAGAGCTGGTGGTCAGGTCCTCCTCACTGCAGATACAACGTAATAAGATCAGGGCAAGTCCACTTTTGATGATACCAACAAACATATACTGTATATACAAACAATGATTCAATGTGTATTTATGATATCACCTGATGACAGTTTACCTTTTGAAGATGTTTGTTTGTTTCCCAACATTCATGAAAGGCATCTGCTGGTGGCAAACTGGTGTTTTCTTATAATTTTTTGGTTTCTGCAGAGTCAAAACATAAAGCTTTTGGTCAGACTGCAGCATGAGATTCTAAAATTCAATCTAAATTTTGGGGTGGCTGTTCTAGACTCTTATGATCACTTTCATCGCCTTCTATTCCTTCAAAAATTACAACCTTCAAAAATAGGATACATGAGGTTCAGACAGGGGAAATTACAATACAATACAGAAAATGTATTCCATCATATTACACAGCACATACCTGATAGATCATGTCTTTTTCATCCCGTAAATGTTTGTTCATTTCCCTAAATAGATAAAAGAAATAGAGATATTAAAGACAGAATGAGAACATCAAGTCTTTTTATAATACTGAGTGATTTTGCAAGTTTCAGCATGGTGCAACTGGTAGAATTCATTATGAAACTGAATGCCTAGCCGTGTTTGATACAATTTTCTAGCTTTAATGGCTCTAAGACATCCAGCTCTCCCTCAGGTTACTGATCATGATGGTGTCGGTGGATTGAAAAGTTAGAGAAGCAGGTTCTATCTTAACAGTCGCTGAACCAGCGATTTATATTGTTGGCCAAAAGTAGAAGGCTGTAGAACGAGCAGCTTCCAAAAATAACAGAACAAAAGAAACAAACAAAACTTATTCCGAAAATGTTGTGAAGCTAAGAAACAAATCCGTCTTGCTTTGCACTGTAACCACTGCAGTAGGAAGAGGTCAAATACCAACTGAGGTGCTGGCACTAAACCAATGAGCAGTAGTTGTAAACTTTATATCACCCAAGTGAAACATCTGGCGAGGATACAGAGAAACTAATAAACAAACCAAACTTTTTCCACTAGACTTTTAAAAGTGTGGGTCTGACTTTACAGCTCATTTAATGTGCAGTACAAAAGCAACAGAAACAAAACATCATATCCAACATTCACATGGCATTACTGGTGGTTATTCTCTCAGCTGTGATCCATACCTCAACAGGTCCAGTTGCTTGAGAAGGCTTGCTCGCTCACGCTGCAGTCCTTCACTCAGTCTGTATATTTCCCTGTGTTGAACAACAATGCACCCATTATAACTAATGCTCTATGACTCCGTAAACAGTTTGTTCTGTGGCTTCACTTTATTGAAAACTGAAATAATATAACCCTGAGCAAAAGAATGCAAAATGAGTTATTAGACTACAGTGAATATATGACACATTGTCACAATCTCTTTTCTTCTTTACTCTCTTCAAGATAAAGTACCACACCATTTGAAAACCTAAACGAAGGACTTCTCTTTCAAATAGAATGAAGGTAAATGTTCAGTATACCAGTTAATCATGCTGGTGTGTTTTACTGCTTCTTAAGTGTTTGAAGCAAAAACATATAATTGTATCCTAAACAAGGTGTAATAATGATGCCTGGCGTTATAAAGAAGCCTGAAAAAGACTTGCTACAACTCACATCTCCTTCTCCTCATGAAGCCGTGAGGCCTGTTCCTGCAGCAGACCCAGCTGTTCCTGTGCTAATACCAGCTCTTGGTTCGTGTGGTCCAGCTCTCGTGCTAGCTCGTTATTTGTCTGCTTGAGCTTCACGTTCTCCACCTTGGTCACATGTTGTTCACTGTGAAGCTCCTGGCACTGATTTTCCAACTGGAGACAGATCAGTGACCAAAAAAGGGAAAAATACTGGATATTATTGGATTATATGTATTATTCACTAATCAGGAGGTCCACGCAGAAGCGGTTTGCAGAATTCCGATGAGACTTCTGCAGATGCTACTTGTAAAACTCAAAATGAAATCAAAATGAAAATTACTTTTTTCCACTTTTAATCCTGTGTCCCTGTGTTAATTGCTTATTTGTCTCTTATTATATGCTGAATGTCATGAAATCAGTATTTTTTACATTATTATGTCTTTTCCCGTAAAATAGTTTCAAATGTTTGCTCATAATGTGCTCAGAGGCATTTACAAAAGTTCACCCAATCAAATGTGACCACATGTAAGTAGCCGGACACACAGAACATATAAAACCTCACGTCACTATTTGTGAGTCATAGTTGCTAACAGAGAAATATGAACAAAGACAGGAAGAGATATATGTTTTGATATCAGTGGGCAAAAACTTTGTTTTCATTCCCAGAATAATGTGGCTGAGCTGTAATTTACAAAAAAAAAAATCTCTCTTATCTTAAATTAATGTTATCTATCATATTACAAGCCAAAAAAACATTCTGCAGAATTACACAGATTTCCATTCTGGATCATTGCTGAAAACTTTATCAAAGTAAAGTCTCTGTGTTTAGGAAGATAAAAACTTAACCCATAGTAATAGAAAACATTCTACTGTGTTGGCCTCTTAACATATACCAATAAGCTGCATACTCACTCATTTTAAAATTAATCCAATTAACAAAAGATAATAGTAAGCATAGCCATACTAAATGCTTTCAACACTGTGCCAGCCTATACTGTATACCTGTGCATGGATAATTGTCCCCCCCCCAAACAGCAACTTGGTAAACAACTGACATATTAATTAGAGGTGTTAAAGGGCTGTAAAGAAAAGAAGCGTCCTTGTTGGTGTGACTAGAATTAATTTCAGTTCACTAATTGGCCTTAAAAGCCTGAGTGCAAGGCTGTAAATGGAGGTGACCGAACCTATAAGTATCGATAAACACAAGCCGTAGTTGCTACTGCAGAAGAAGCTCACTGGAGAAGTGGTAAATAGACTGTATTTGCTAAAACTGTAACATAAGGTTCACAATCGTTAGACTGTGGTAATGAGTAGCCTATGTTTTGGTATCTATACTGCATCTCTCTGCCTCTACACATCAAGTGTGTCAATACTGAGAAATAAACCCAGTCATCCACTGGGCAAGTAGTCAGTATCATGTGATGTGTCCAAATCACTTTATTGGCTTTTTTACAGCATCTGTTATCAGTCATTTGTGTCTCACATGAATTGCTGCTCTGACAGATGAAATTCCTTATGGAATTACAAAGTGTGAGTGCATCACCTAATAGGCTGTATAATATAGACATTAAGTGGAATACAACGGTGTACTCTCACCCCCCTCTGTTTCTGAAAGAGTTGTTCCAGCTCTTTCTCTTTACTGGATAGCTGTAACTCCATGTCTTGTCTCCGAGACAGGAACTGCTCATAGTCCTTAAGTGCAGGGATAAAAAAAAAACAAAAAAAAAAAAAAAACAGGGAAGCACAGGAATGAAGCACAAGGGTGAGATGGAAGAATGAGATCTATTTAATAAATTTAGTTACACAGAGAAAATGTGTTCAACATTGCTAAAAAGTTTGTACCTGCAGCACAATTCTGTCTTTTTCATTTTTTATTTGCTGCTCCATTTCTTCATACAGACGCTTGATCTCATCATCATGTGTTGCTGCTTTCCTGTATGAGTCAGATTATTTACTAAATTAACACACATATCTTTAAAAGTCATCATTTGAAAGTGCACAGCATAAGGATAAATATTAGTATGAGATATCTACATTGAGTCATCTTTAAATTATGTGCCCAAATGAATTAAGGAGCCACTTCAGAGTTCATCTTTAGTCAGCCAAATGCTCCTTAAGTAGAGACCTGAGAATGGAACAAACCTTCCATGTTGACTGATAATCAAATATACAAAGATGATTTCCCCTGACCTTTTAAGAGCACTCTCTATCTCCCTCTTCTCCTGGTTTGCCTCTATGATCTGGGATGTCACTCTGGCCAGGAAGTCCTCAAAATTGGATAGGAGGTGTGGTTCATCCCGCCGCAGCTGTGCCCACAAACTGCGCACCTCAGCAGGTCTGATGGGATAGAATAAAGGAGAAGATGTAACGAAGCACAGCATCACAGACAATTTGTTAGTTTTCATTCTTTGGCATGAGGTTTCACTATACTAGGAAGTTGCTTAGCTTAGACAAAGAGAAAAGAGGTGGTGAGGATACTGAAAGAAATGGGTGGAGATCTGAGCTGTCTATCAATCCAGCACAATGACATACATTGAGGCAACCGTTAAGGAATCAATTAATATTGGTGTACTCGCTGAAACCCTGAAATTTGAGGTGATCCAAATGTTCTTGGCCTTGAAAAATTGATTTATTATTACAGACAAATCTGACACTATTCTTATAACTTCTTGTTTAAACGTGTGTGTTCTGAAGTACAGCACCAGTCAAAACACACCTTCCCATTGCCTTTAATTAGTAATATAATATAATAAAATATATAATAAAAAGCGTCTCCAAACTTTTGACGGGTACTGTATGTAGGCCATATACTGACAGTGAAAGCAAAACACTGAATATTAACGGTGATTGACGTATTGAAATGTTTATTAAAATCAGTTTGGAGTTTTGAAAAACATGAAGGTGATGAATGTGATCGAGGAAATCTAATAATTATGTCATCTATGTTTCCACAAGAGGCATTACGTGCCTCTGAGTTATGGTAAGTTAAGGAAAGGCAAACAAATCCGTGGAAGACTTTTCAACAGTTACAAATACTTATCCTTACAGTCTGGCCAAGATCGATATAAGTTAGTGCTGCACAAACTGATGCGATCTAAAATGTCATCTTTCTTCTTCAGCTGGGCGGGTGTCAATAGGATGTGTAAATCTGGCATCCACCTCCGCTACTGTTCACTTTTTATTGAGTTGGAGTTGTTTGCTAAAGGTGAGTCTAGTCATGCATTTCATAAGATCCTGTCATCATACATCAGACAAAGCATTGTATGGGTGACAAAGCATTGTCTATTGCATCTATTGCACATCAGTTTCTCCTGGAAGAGGGATCCCTCCTGTGTTTTTTCCTCAGGTTACTTAATTTTTCCCCCAGTAATGGGGTCTTAATTTAAATTGAGGGTCTAAGGATAGATGATGTTGTATTGCAGTACAGATTGTAGAGCCCCCTGAGGAAAATTTGTGGTTTACATATAAAAACTGACTAACTGGGTTAGAGTTAGACCTCAACTATGGTTACTAATGCCTAATTGATATTGTGTGAAGTAGCAACGCAGAGAAATTTAATAATAATGTCTTCTGGAAGTGAAGCCAACTTCATAAATAATAATATTTAGTAGTTCATTTCAATGTTTCAAATGCAACCCTGTTAAATAGAGTTGAAAGCAGTCACAATCAGAGAGGGATTATAGGAACAGCTTAGCTTGAGAGTGGAAACTTCCAACTCTTGTTTAGTTTGCACAACTGATTACAGTCTCAGATTATCGTTACTGTGTAGACTTAAAGGAGACAAAGTGTTCAATAAAGTTGACATAAGAGCACAGGCTGTAATCACAAGCAATCTCTCTCTCTCACACACACTCACACATACAGTACTCACTCTTCAAAGACACTGTTGGCTCCGAGGCTCTCCATAAGCATGCAAAAATGTTTCTCTTCTTCATCCTCTGAGGCTGCCAGGCTCTCCTCCCACTGGGACTGATACAGGACCTCTGGTGGGTTTTCACAGTAGTTTTTCTCCCCCATATTTTCTTCTACAGAAATCTTCCGACCAAATAAAAACTCACCTGGAAAAATCAAGAGCTTAGATACAAAATCAAAACACCACACCACCCCTACTGTTAACACTTGCAGCAATTTTTAAAAGGAAGGAAGGACGGACAACGTACTAAAGCCGGAGGAGAATTCATCGAGGGTGAGATATCCATTGCTGTCAGAATCAAGGGTATCAAATACGTTCTCCAACTCCTCCGCACTGAGAGGGAGCTCGCCGTTCAGCCTCTATTTAAAAGACACAAAACAGCTGCTACTGGCAAGAGCAAAGCATCAAGGACATTAACTACACTGTAGCTATAACAACTGCTACTTGAGACCTATAAGGATAGTCATTTATTCAGTGGCCATTATGAGCCAGGGAACAGTCGGTGGTTCTTTCCTCTACAATTTTAAACCTTGTCTCTTTATATTTGTCTGAATAAAACTAAATCTGTTCTAACACTAAATGTAAGTTAGACTTAAACCAAGCTCTTTCTCATTTTTAATTTAACCAGAAAGGGCACATGGATACTTTTCATAGTTTAACACATTAACACCTGGGATCTTCCCAGTGTAGCTACAGCATTCAATGATTGACCACTAGAACAGATAGTGGCTCAGGATATTATTGAACACCCTTTAACTGAATATTTTAAGTTGACTGAGACACTATTTGAGAGGGGAGGAGTGACCACTGCTCCTTACGCACAGGGTTAATCCAAAAGTACATGCCAGCGAGAGCCTTCCAAAGAAACCTTGTGACCATGACAGTAAGTATTGGACCATTTTCAAGCCAGCACGGCCACACCTCTGCAAACCAAGCAGCTTGGTTTTTGTGCTGTGTTTACATTGCTCCAAATGTTGACTGAGGCCACCCATACAATCCAGGGGAGGTGAAAGGATTGCATCTCTGTAAGATGAGCTGCTCTTGTAAAGTGTGTTATCTGGAGAGAACACATCCCTTTTACGTCAGCAAACTCAACAGTTGTAAAGCCTTCCCTGTTAGTGGTCATGGTGTGAAATGTACTTTTAAAGCTGTGAAGAACTAAGAAAATATTGTGACTGGAAATAGTGTGTCAAGAGTGCAAATAAACGCAAGTCATGCCACTATTTAGCTTGTTACGTAATCTAAAAACTTTGAAGAATGAATGCGGAGAGTAAAACAAATAAAAGTGCTGCTTTGTAGGTCATCGTCAGCACAGGCTGTCGTATGAATACAGGACTGGACCCCTGTCCTGCTGGCCAGCTAATTTCAAATCCATTACAATAAACACCAGATCAAAGCTTATCCTATATGTATTTATGCTCCTCGGAGTGAGAGCCTACAAGTGCTTCATCAAAGGATAAGCTACGGCACGGATGAATATCTGAGAGGCAAGTGAATCTGCACAATAATGTGAGTGGGGGAGTCGTATGACAAAGCTTCCGCATGGCTCTCTGTGTTCAACCCTCACTACGTCCCCCTTTCTCCCACCCCTCTTTTATGTTGCTTTGAATTAGGTGCACATGTTCTATTTGTGTCCTGCTCAACATCATTAATGAGTGCACAGACCCACCTTGCACTGCCTGTTCTGTATGAGTAAGATAAAAATGCTAAAAATTGGTGATACAGTGCTAGTAAATCTTTGATAATGTGTACACCAGTATTTAAAGTTAGTAATACATTGTCTCTATATTTTTTAATAGATTATGTAATACCGTTGGTAAAAAATTACACCTTGTAACAAATTTTAGTTGTTTTTCCTAACTGCTTATGCAAGAAAAAGTTTTAAAAAAGAAAGTGATTATTCCCTTCAAACAGAAATGTTTTGAAATTAACATATTTTCAAGAACATTCCAGATAGATACAGTGCTGAGTAAAAAAAAAAAGACAAAAAAAACCCAACCCATACTAGCCCAACGACTTAATCAGATATCCTCGTCTCCTGTCATCCAGTGCTGAGCTTTTGACATCTAGGCTCAACCAGTGGAACTTGTTGGATGAAAGTGTGCAGGTCACAGATGAGAGCAAATGTCACCTAACTTTATTCCAGCTTCTTCACCTGTAAAGGTGAGCTCTGCTTCTGCCACTTTTGTATAACTTTAGGGTAAAAGCAGTGTTAATTTTGATTCATGTTGTTTTTTCTCACTTTAAATGAATGATGTTCTTTTAAAATATCATCGTCCAGGTTGTTAGGGAATTTTCCATAAGTAATATGCACTGGGTCAAACTAGGCTTTGCGGTCATAGCAAGGCCCCACCAAATATTGGGTTTAGACCCTGTCTCCCCTTGAGATAGTGGTAAGCAGTGAGTCTGCTCCTTTTGGGGAAAACAGGAGGCATTCTGATAGTGTTGCTATAGCAGCCAAGGTCAGATATGTCTTTGACTGTTTTCCCTGAACAGGGTAAAGGTAACTGGAGTCAGAGGTTTGATATAGTGTTGGATGTAGGTCTTGGGCATTATCGGTGTGGTTTAAAGTCTATCCCCGGAGGAGAGAAAGTTCAGAATTGAAGGGAGCATCAGAACATAACGTGTACTGATCATTCATTAAGTAGTAAATGTAGTAAAATAAGTAAATAAACCTTTTCGATGCAAGACATCCTGGACTCCTGTCTACTCTCTCCATTGATGTCTGGGCTACATAATTAAAATCTCTATCACAGGTCACATAAGCAATGTCTGAAAGGAATAACAGCCATTCTCTGTACTTTTAAAAGGCATTAGCAATTAGTAAATAACGCTTACCACCCAGGAACAAAAAAATGTGTTACATAGTGTTATCTAAGTTGTCACATTTTAATTATTTATATGCAAAAAAGTCTCCATATTTCATTAAGACACTGGGGATCAGTCTTCCTTGTCCCAGCAACCTCACCTGCATGTCACGTCGGGTGATAAAGCCCTTGTTCTCGATATCACAAAGCTGGAAAAAGTCGTGGGTTTTCTCCAGGATAGTGTTTTGTCCCACGTCCCCATTCTCAGTCTTCCTCCAGTCACTCTCACATTTTCCCGCCTCTTCACTGCTTCCTTGCCTTCGCCGAGCAGTTTGGGACAATGTGGTGGTTGTAGTACTGGTGACGGCACAGGTAGATGTGAAAGCTGCCATGGTGTTTGTGAGTCCGACGGTTTGAGAGCGTTTCCCCCCGCACACTTCACATGAGCCAGGTGCAGAGAGAGGTGTGGAGGGAAGAGATCCTGGAGAAGTCGAGCTTCAGGCTGCTGTGCATCAGAGGTTTTCACCAATGTCACCGATTGTCATCTCTTAGCAACCACCTCTTTAATTAGTCGATGAAACCTAGGAGAGAGACAGGACGAGAGTCTTCAGTTTAAATAGGTGCAGCCCATTTCCCAAAGAAAAGAGTTATTAACAATAATCTTTTAAATGTATGGATTGCATGAAAAACACGTAATTGTGCTTAACATCACGTCTATAAAAAGGAGGCACACTTTGAACCTGATAAAATAGACACATTACCACAGTCTCTGGCATAATAACTCACATTAAAAGGACATCCCAAAGAGAATTTGATTACTGCATTTATGCTCAAGAAGGCTACTTTAATTCAGTTTTTAATTAGTTATAATTATGAGGTAATTATTCAGTCACAGTACAGAAACAATAAGTGAATTAATCTGTCTTTCATATTACATTAAGCAATCCTGTATGTTTATTATTGTTTTTCTCTTTCTTTTTGCCACTGCCTCTCTCACACGTAAATCAGTCTGCTTTACATATTGATGTTCAATGCTAAACATGGCCTGCTGTGTGATGCGTGTACACCCAGAACAACAGCTGCTCTTCTCCTTTCAGGGGTGAAGGGATGATGTCCTTGCTGAGACTGATGTCATTTGACAAGTACACCCAAAACTAATAAGAAAGTTGTGGTATGATGAGGAGGGTCGTGTCTGCCTGGAAATATTGACTGATAAAACTCACTTAGTGGTGGGGTACATGTAGGCTGCAGGTCTTTGTGCACTGGTTTGGAAGACTGACTATTTCCAAACCTGGGCCATTGTGCATCATGAGTCAGCGCAGTCGATTCATGAGCAGAGCGTCAGTGTGTGTGTGTGTGTGTGTGTGGGACTGGTACAAGACATACTGTCTACAACTGACATATATGTCAGCAGGTAGAAGTGCAGGCTCAGAGACAAAGTGCAGACACACACACACACAAAAACACACACCTTTAAATTCTGGCTCTTATTAGTTATTTTAATTATTTCTCACCATTAAAGCAAGAAATTTAATTTTACACAGATTTAGAGGAAAAGTTTATCTCTTGATTACTTAAAACTATTGAACCTAAACGCGTGAAATATTTCTTGTTATTTAATTATAGTTTGAGCCTAAACATTGGGCAACATCTTGCAAGTATGACAACCGTCACGAGGAAAGTCACAAAGCCACAGCAGGCAACAGACAAGACTTGTAATAGCATGAGAGAGGAAATAAGAAAGGGAACTAAGGTGGAATTGCAGTTTAGAAGGAGTGAAGTAGTGTTTTTGTCCTCCGGTACACAATGATACATACTATTGTCCAATCTCCGCAGACTATCCTATTGACTAAAAGCCAGAGACGGTTTTATGGTTACTTTGTTTAAACTCTGTCAGTGTGTTGAGACAGGTGGCCAATGACCTAATGCTAGATTTGGATATCAAAAAAGAAATAAAACACACAGATGGATTATGCCAGGACTTTCCGATGGCTGTCAAGTCATAGTTTTGTGCAGGTATTTGTTAATCCCAAAGATCACATCTGGAACTACGTCTGGCAGACGATTTAAGACTGAAGTTTTGCTGCTGAAGTGGCAAGATGATCATGATATTCATCCATCTATTTTGTCTGCTTTCACTCAATTCTAGTCAATTACGTGTTTAGGGAATATTGTATGAAATGGATTAAAAAACATAAATTAATGAAAAATAAAAAATCTTAATTATTTAGATTTGTTTTTTATTTAGCAACAGGAGAAAGAGTGAAGCTAAACTACTTCCCGTTTTCTCGATGATCATTAACTGAATAAAACTGCTGGACCTCACCGCTTTGCATACCTTATCTGTTTTAGTGTTTGACATGAAACAGCTGTTAGAGCTACACCAGGTAATGACTGCGGAGCCAAATGAGTTCAAACAAATACTACAGCAACTTAAAGCAACAAAAATGAACTGCTTAAATTCATTATTGGGCTGACAGGTGTCAGATATTGTGTATCTATAAGTCTGACGAGTGACTACATTTAACAAGCTATACATAAAAGGTACAATGAGTTTTGTTTTGTCTGTCTTTGTACAGATGCTGCACACTCAAAAACTGCATTTTAAATAGACAATAACTCTGTGGTCAGGACTACAGATACATTAAATGTCATGTTGTGGTCAGGCATATGGTGCCGACCACAACATGTTTCTGCCCAAGAAACTCCCTTAGTATCGTTTGCAGAACTTTTGCAGCCAGTATTCATAACAGCCATATGATATAGAGATGCAACACTTAACAACGTCAATGTTCTACCACATAATGAAGCTGAACACAGGAGATATGCAGATAACACTCATATGGAGTGTGCTTAAAACATAATACACAATACAACAAACACAATACCTAACTGACACTTATTAGAATAAGTTACAATAAGTATTGGATCATGCTGCATGGATATTTTTAAAACACAACAGGCATAGTGTGTGTGTATGTGTGTGTGTGTGTGTGTGTGTGTGTGTGTGTGTGTGTGTGTGTGTGTGTGTGTGTGTGTGTGTGTGTGTGTGTGTGTGTGTGTGATGAGGCCCAAATCAAAATAAAGTTGGCTGTGTCCATGATGACAGATAACGAGGCTACTGAGAAGGAATCCCCTACCTCCTCCCACTACATTATTTAACCAAAGGAGTTGCCAATTATGTTTAAAAAATGAAAGAGAAAAAACTTTCTTTCAGATTATTTTGCTGTTTTGCGATCAGACCATCACTAATTACAGCCTCTCGTCTTCTCATTTAGTATCAACAACAGGTCTTTATGTATTGGATAGTAAAGTAAAACACGTCCAGCACAGCACATGAAATCTGGTATGAGATGATGATGAGGATGATGATGAGATGACATCTGTGTGCAACGCTGAAGGTATTTCAGGTTTATCTACATTTCCTGGAGAGGGGTCACGGCCATTTCCACCACAACTGAGTAAAGTCACTAAGTTTTGCCACATAACGTTGAATATCACTTAACTGTCCACTGTTCAATCACACATGCCTTAAAAATAAGATGATAGTTTAATGGCACACGCATGACGTACTCATATGGGCAAGGATAATGGTAGTTAAGCACAAACATTTTAAACATACAACACGTGGAAAAACAAAAAGATTAACCTCACTTCCTTGTTGATAAATACACTTTCCTCTATTGTGAAACTTCCTGTGACAGATAAAGGCTCCTTGACATCGTAGTAATGTTGTAAAAGGCTTTAACACACACTAAACGTTGGCTATAAGACTTCCATTCAGGAGCATTCAGCAGGTAACGCTATCTAGTTGAAGCAGGACGAACAGTAACAACAGCAAATAGCAGCAAAGTGTCAGGTTAATTAAGCTAAAGTGCATCCTAGTGTAATTAGTAAGCGGACTGTGGGGGGGACAACAGATAAAGATACGTACCCGGTGAATGAAAACCGACAGTTCAGTTTGGAGGAATTCATTGACTTGCTCAGTATCAGCCTTATCCGCTGTTAACCTCACTGTTTAGAAGAGTCGACCTGTAGCGTGAGTGAAGGAATTTGACTGACAGAGCAAACTTGAAGGGCGGGGCTTCAACGAATTTATCACCGGTCACCATGGTAACACTAACAAGGAAGTCAGTCAAAAAAATATTTTCTAAATCCTGTACGTGGCTGAGATAGAAAGAAAGAAAGAAAGAAAGAAAGAAAGAAAGAAAGAAAGAAAGAAAGAAAGAAAGAAAGAAAGAAAGAAAGGAAGAAAGAAAGAAAGACCTAATTGTATTTATTTAAAATGATTTTATTGTTTCTGTTTTGTTTGTTTAACTCATCATTGCAGCAGACATTTTGACTTGTCACTGCAGTAAAAGCACAGGTGTAACTAATTTAACAATCCCTTTGTTCAATTTAGGTGTGACAGCACGCCATGCCAGTAAGCTTGGTTTGAGCAATAATGTGCCCCAAAACAGATGTAGTTCAATAAGATGCAGCCACAGTTAATTAGGTGCACCTGTACTTTTTCTGCTATGACATGGTATTATGTCTGCTATGACATGACATTACAATGCTCCATTGCAAGTAGAGGTTCAAAAAAGTTACAGATGGTTATCACAAAATTGTACCAAAAAGCACTCATTCAGTCAGAATGATCCCTGCTGTTATATTACTATAAGTATTAGTATATTATCCTATTATTGCTATTATTGATACGTAGCATTTTAATGTTGTAGCTTGAGTTCAAGTTGTGTCATGATGTGGGATAATTTACTTTAAACTTATGCATATTGTTTATAGAATTATGTAAAGATTTTGTGTGTTAAATATTAATTTGCAAAATAACTTAACATGGGTAACTGTCATATTAATGTAGCAAACACTTTTTGCTTCTGAAATGTAATAAAGTAAAGGTTGCATACAAATACTTAAGTAAAAAGTAAAATTACTCCAAAATTACACCCAGGTACAGGTGTTGGGTGAATGTAGTAAATGCAGTTACTTATAGAGTGCAGTAGAGTACAGTATAGAATACAGTTATATATTTTGAAGGTTCTTACTAATTAAATTGTTCCCACACAGGCACTGAGGATTTAGAATCAGTCAGAAGATTAGAAAAGTGCTACCATGTGGTGCAGTTATTATGACACAAAAGAATAATTAAGCTGACTTGTTGTCAACACAAAGCTTGAAAAATATGCTGCATCACTGGTCCAAGTGCAAAGGCTTTTTTTATCAAGAGTCAGGCAAAAGAATAAGGAACTCAAATAAAACACCTTTAATTTCAAGTAGCTCTGTGTTAACCATTGCCTGTTTTAGAGAAACTATGGAAAAATCAATTAAGAAAAAAAGCTGCTTTGACTTGGTGTCATATACTGTAAAACAACATGTAAAGCAACATAAAACTGAAGTGCAGTTGTAATACCGATGAGCCTCAGATGAGGGCAGTATAGGACATGTTATAGATTCATTTAAATTAAGTGAAAAGAATTCTGATACACCAGTTTTTTTCCATCATAGAACAGGAAATTAACCTTTTATCAGCTGCTTTAAGTTAACATTGCATTTATTTACTTAACATAGTGTTGCAGGTTTTATACTCTCCATCTGGGCAGATATAGTCTAATAAATGGTACAGATGAGCTGCACCTAGTCTTATAACAAGTGGATCTAATCTACAGGGGGAACAGTCTCATACTGTACCATAAAAATGCGCCTTTGCACAGCAGCCAACCAGGTGTAAAAACACTCTCCCAGCCCACGGATGTCACTGTTTCCCACTTTGTGGACGGAAACTACATGGATGTTCCACATGTGTGGCGGTGATGAGGGCTCTTGAGGTTTTCACTGTATCCTCTTCAAGTTGTTTTTGAAAGCTTGATTTGCAGCAAACAGATGCATGCAAGGCAATGGTCCAGATGAGATTTCAGAGCCAGATGTGTTTACACCAAGGGACACTGAGTGATGATCATTGTGTTGTTTGTCATAATCCTTTATTTGATCTCACTGGGTTTAAATTCCATATTCAGTCGTTGTGATTGGGACAAAGTGGGTCAAACCCATCATTTGTCTCATTTATTCTTGTTTTGGCTTATGGAAATGTTAGGGATGATGGGTGGTAAACAGTGTTGACTGATACAAGTAGCATTGTTAAGTGCCAATTGGTAAGAGGGAGAGGACACCCCTGCAGTAATGGTTCTGCCTAATTGAGTGGAGGGCCTATTTAAGGGGAGAGATGTAGGTTTAGAGGAGGTTAGAGGATGAGGGTGCAGCTGTGTGCACTTGGTCATGCCTTGGTTGAGTATCTTGAGTTAAGCCAGTTCATTTTGAGTGTTTGTATTCTTTTCATTTTGGACACACATTTTTGTTGTTGTTACGCCTGACTGAAAAAAATCAGTTTTTACTCATTCAAACAGCCTTAATCTGCCTGCCTACCACCTTCCTTGTCACTTGAGCTACACTACATCACAGTGATGTTTCTTATATATTTTCATTATCTATAGACAATACAGAAAACGTATCTGTTTAATCCCCAATGAGTGCTTCCTAGTCCTCCAACCCCATCAAACATGTAGCTCACAGGGGGATAAGAAACTACAGCCGGCACTGAAGCCAAGCAGAGATACACTACTACAGGACCTCTGAGAGCCATTTCCACCAGTGGAGAGGAGGACCAGAGTACAGTGGCAAGAAGCTGAGAGGAGGGAAAGACATTGAGAGTGCATGCAGCTAGTGTTGCCACACTGCTCTGGTCGGAGGCCTTGGAAGGACTGACATCACACTTGGAGAGTTTCATTCAGCTCTGCATTCCTGAGTACGGGAGGGTGTGTGGTTGGGGGCTCAGAGTCATCTGTGCCACTGCTTTAGTGGTCTTTCAATGCCTTTGGGATCACGCTATGTGGCTATGATCAGAGATATGCCAGTGGCTATGCATGTAGACAGTTCTTCCGTTCAAAGTCGTGGACTTTACTGTATCATTTTGTGTCTTTGTGGCTATGGGTCTGGGTTGTCTGTAGACATGCTCTTTTGTTCTCTCAGTCTCATAATGACAAAAGGATGTGGTGCCAGGGAAAACTGAAGGCCTCATTCAACATTTTCATACTGCAGCAGAAAGACTGGAAAACCTATTGAAGACTACCTGATCTTTTGTCATTGCCCCTTTGCAGTCCGAACAACTGAAAACTTTCATGTAGGTCAGACCTACTTTGAAGGGTTGTTGTCACCTACTGTACAAGGCCTCCAAATTTAGACCATTTCTGACAGCTATGATACAGTATGTTTGCTGTTATTTTTACCTAGAACTTCCCAAGTGACTACCAGGTTTCATTTCACTGCAATGTCCCTTTTCTTACGGTTCACTGGCAATGTTCTCATGACAACTTTAGTGTAGTTGTTTTGTCTTCAAGTTCAATGCTAAATGTCTTTCATGCAAATAGCCGTATGTTTGTAATTGCATGAATTATTTAGTCATTTAAATTGAAACTTGAAACAAAATTGATTTGATGAGGATATTCTGTAATCTGTGATTACATTCTATCATTTCTGTAACTGATAATTGTCTTGAATGGGGGCATTCACTAGACTTGCACTTTCTCACTAGAACCTATAGGTGGCACTATAAAGTAGATTAACGTAGTGAAAGAATCCAGCTCAGCACCTGCAGACTCAATTTGCAGCCAAAATACCCTCACTAATGAGGTCTGGATATGGAGATAGAGTTTGCCTAATTTATCGCTGCTGGGTAGTAGAAGCTATTATATATGAATGGATAATCTAAGTTCATTTTGTTATTCACACATTTCTGCAAGTCAAGGAAAGGATAAACATGTTGTTTATTCATGGTACCTTGTGAGAAAAAGAATGACCTTTTAGAGAGAGACGCATATGCTTTATACATAGATTTACTTGGAGAGTAAATACAGTATGAAGTGGAAAATTAATTATTTTTAAGTTGATTGTTGTATCGGAGGTAATATATGGTGTATTTGCTGTTACAGCAAAATACCACAAATGGCCAACCTCTAAGTCACAAAGATCTGACCATGTTGTGATGGTTGGTGTGCAGTCACGTGACATCCTCGCTCCTCATTTTTGCCAAGTTGGAAGCACAGTAGGGTGCGTGCAAAGCAAGTGTGCTGCTGCTATTGCTTCTTATCACACAAAGGGTTATTGTGCAAGACAATCTATTACATGCTCCATTTACAGGGTGGCTGCTGATACACTGAGAGCCAGACTCTTTAGCTTGATGTGTGATATAATGGAAGCTTCCAAAGCTGCCATTGTTGTGTCACCAATCCAACACAAATTTTCTCTATGGATTCCAATATTATGAAGTTACCTCCAATTCATTAGTCAAGCTCTTGTGGTGACCCACACTGAATACCTGTACTCAACCATACTCTACATTTGCATCAGGATTTCCATTCCCTCTTGAAACTGGATTGCTTCCATTATGATTGCATGTAAGTAACACTTGCCATAGGCCCCTCCCTGAGGGACTATGGGAACATGTGTTTCCCATTGTTCCATTGGTTTCTTCGTATGTTCACACTGACCACACTGACTTTCCCATTATATCACCGGCCTGTGTATACCCACAAACCCTCTTATCATCTTTGCCTTCAGATTAAATCACCTAAAGGAGCTACACTAGTGAAGCAACGCTGTAAATAAGTTTTAAAGTAACTGTGTAGCTGGGGTTGATGCTTACCCCAGGGGCGCCATGAGGGGGTGAAAAGTTAGGAGGATTCTAAGAGTCCATAACTAACAGGGCTCCTAAAAAATATTAGAACATATACATTTAACATCTCATTTTTAATAGATATTAATAGAATATTTCATTTACAATTAAAATAACACAATAAACGATTGTGTATGCAGAATGTTGCATGCATGTCTACACAGTGTTATATTTTCACAGCTCAATGTCAGTAGATAATGTACAGTTAGTTTTGGACTACTAGAGTTGCAAGCCTTCTCAGTTAGAGGTATGGCTACAGAAACTGTGCATGGTTGAACTAACCTGTGAGTGGTGAAGGGCCCAATGTGATATCTTTTCATGGAGCCCAAAATCTCTGGTGGCGCCCTTGATATACCCCCTAAAAAGATTTTAAAGGAATACTTTGATATTTTGACAAATATGCTTTAATTTCTAACCCAGTTTGATGATATAAATACCACTCTTATTTCTGAACAGCATTAAAGAGTTGAAGCAGGATTTTAAAAAAGCAAGCCGTCTCGATTTGGGAACTAATTAAATGGATGATATATACAGTGTTATCTAGACAAATGTAATGATGCTGTTAGGCAGATTTTGATTTGGTATTGATCTTCTCATCTAACTCTTGGCGAGAAAGTGTAGCCCATTTCCCAAAATGTCAAATTATTCCTTTGAGCTCTATCTTTTCACGTTCTGTCCCGTAACTGAAACCCTCACTGACAAAGCTGATTCCAGCCTGATGAACTGTAATCTAATGGAGTAAATTGACCTTTAGACCTACCATAAAATACTTTTCATTTTATAAAAGAACACTGAAGCCTTACAGGCACATTTTCCCAGTTACCCACCAAATGTGGTGCTTGAAACATGTGTTATAGTTCCAGAAAGTTGCTTCATTTACAGTCACTTTCATAACCTGTGCAAGTGAGAACATTATCTTTTTATCTTGTGTTTGGCTCAGGCTTTCAAAAAAAAGTCCCTTTTTACAACCCACAAGAGTTATATTCTGTACTCAAAGGAAGAAAAAGACCAATTGTCTGGCCTGCACAGCTTCAGGATAAATGTTGCTTGCAGAAATGAATTGCTGGCATTATTTCAATCATGCCATACCTCATTTAAGGATAACTAGTCTGAATGTTTTGTGAGGGTGAACCAAATTAAGACTTTTTGGTAAAAAAAAAGGAAATCATGAAAGCAGAATTTCCATTCCTCATGCAGTTATGTGTCACACTGTAGTGGCGATAGTGTTAATGAGTTGGAATTTCACAGTTGTTGCATAGAATGAGCTGGATTTGCTATTTCTGTTGTTAGTTATGCTTTTGCTAAGCATGTTTGCTTTTAGAGATTCCTTGACACAACAGTTTACAGAGCCTCTTGGTTGTTTCTGTTTGACAGAACAGAAAACATTTCTTATGTTCTAAAAAAAAAAGGGTTGTGGTACTGTTAACTCCTATCAACATGGTCGTGTCACATCATCACTGACGGACTCTTCTGCTACAATCACTGACAGTATAACCTACGTACCATGTTTTCAACCATCCTCTTCCCCTTTCATCTCTGGACAATTGGTCCATTACCCAGTTGTATATGGAAAGGTGATGGTTTGGGGCTATGCAGTGAGATTACATCACCGCTTCTCCTTTGTAAAATGGATATCTGATCAGTCCTCCCACAGTAGTCTATTAGATCTGGTGACTTATGAAACAGAACAGACATGACTGTAGGTGGATAAGTGAAATGAAACATGCTTTGGCAGAACTAGCTGGCAACTAACTACATGTTACAACATAATCTCAATGCAATGTTGTTATGAAGCAATTAAGTCTCTATCAAAACGGCTGATCATGTTTTTACAAATGTAATGACTTTTGGGTGTGTCTGGTAATAAAACTGAATTCTGTGTCTTGCAGCTTTTTAACAGCGGCTTACTTTTTTCTTTCTTTCTTTTTTTTTTTTTTATCGATCTAACCTCAGCTGTTCACCTCTTTCAATAGCTGACCTCCCCAGTGTCTCTTAAAGTTTTAAAACCAGCTTATATCAGTGTTCTACACTACAATATGAAAGGTGGTACAGATGTAAAAATGAATGTCCCACGCTGTCAAATCTTTTACAGGCCTGACCATATATACATGATTGATAGCCAGGCAGATGAAAATAATCTGTTCTTGTCTTTTAGTTTATACAGGTTTCCAAGTCTATTTTTTCTAGTGAATACACTGAAATACATTTGTTTGGGCAAACTTCTTAATTCAGCATAATATGTATTATCTCAGGGTGTATCAAAGACGAATAGTCAAAGAATTTGATCGGGTCTTGACGGTAAAGGGATCAAAAACACACTGGTGATTGGAGATAAATAACGTGTTAAAAGGAAACACTTTAAGAGGTGAATAAGACGAAGTTAAGTACATGTCAATATAGCATGCATGGTATCCCTCAGACAGCACTGCACATCTTGAAATGGTTGTGAAGTTCCCTTATAGTCAGCAGTATGTCAGTATGTGTCTGTGTGCAGCAGCACGTTATTTGGTCAACAAACCCAGGATGTGACAGCCCTCTCTTTAAAATTGAGTGTCGGTGAGTATAGTGTTAAAATTCTGCCATTTTTCTATGTTCAAGAAAGAAAAATGAAAGTGACTGACTATTCTGAAGTCTGTGTATGTACCAAGCTTTTTTCTTCCTTTGGAGAAGGGTAATTTGCTTGGCAACTTTTAGCCAAAATAAATAGCTTAAATGCTGCGCCAGCACTGGAAGTGAAAGAACAAACTCAGCCGGTGGGGTTTGCCTCACCATTGCTGCACTAAAGAGCATAAAGCACTTGCAGGAATTAGTGATGACAAACAAATGAAATGATTTTACAAGACATAATATAAAAAGGATTGTGTTGGACATGGCAGAATTTTACAAGTCCTACAATCTTAGAAACTTATAAATCTGTAAGAAATTTCCTTTGTCAATCACTTCATGCTATTTGGTTCTTTGTTGAACAAAACTCTGCCTTTCAGTAACATTTCTGAAAGGCAGTGTTTTGATTGTCTAGATTGCAGTTTGCTATTTTGAACAATTTACACAAGACACATGAGGAATTGCAGATATAATATTTTGATATTTTGTGTTTGGGTTTGGCTCTAAACTCAAAAGGAAATCTGTGTAAAGCTTTGTCTTTTGTGGTCAGAGGCTCTAAACATTTTTTGCTGTCTTTCCACTCTGGTTTGAATTTGTTTTACACTATGTATAAAATCATATCATTAACATTTGTCTTTCTTTGTGGAACAGTAGATACTTCTTCTTGTGGCCAAAACCAACAATGGTTCCCAAATTCTAAAATGAAAAAGCCTTTTTGTGTCCGAGGGATTCAAAAAATAATGATAAGAATATAAATGCTGTGGAAACGGCTATAAAAGAGCTACAAACAAAATATAATATAAGACTGCATGTCCTTTAGCATTGACATTGATTGATTTAATAACCTCTTATTTTTGTCACACTAAACAGATAACAAAGTAGTAATCTCTTTATTGAGTGGTGACAATCATTATTTAATTGTTATCCACATTTTTAAATTACACTTAAGACACGGAATGGTAAAGAAAACCCCTATTTCCTGGTTAACTTTGACCACGAATATATAAATGTGGTTTGCGAAATAGTTGTACTGGATTGTTCACTTACACTTACCAGTTAATTTCATACTAGGATTGTATTCAATTCAGTCTATTTCCACTAATAGCTACAGAAAAGAACATCTGATTCATTTTCTCCTGTGTGAAATGCCAGAATGTAACTGGTGTCAAAGCCCTCTCAATAAGTTTAATATCACCCTGAAGCTCCACAGAATAAGACCGTGGTGAGAACTGTATCTTGCTTAAGGGATCAAGAGCCTTCAGATTAGAGCTACAGCTTCTTTTCCACAGCCCAGCTCCTACTGATACTTTCCATCCAGGCTCTCTGTCAGCGTTCCTGCCAAAATACAATCTTTTCACATAGTGAGAGTCTGTAAACTGGAGAGCAGAACGCACATAGCTCAGCAGCCCCAGAGAGTTTCAGCTGTCCACAGGGGGGTAAAACTCTCGCTATGACTTCTAAAAGTCGGGAGTGGTTTTAGGGTGAGTTATTGAGTGCACAGGTTTATGGTTACACCTGATCTGAAGACTTTTAGACTCAGTGCTGTTATTATGTCTTGAATTTTTTCACATAGGGCCATGAGGAATGTATCCTTAGACACTGTCAGATAAGGCATCCAATGAGAGATACAGAAAGACAGACAGAGAGGGAGAGACTGGACCTCCCACTGATAATCACTGTGCTAAATGGGCATTGCCTTCTCACTGGGTGGCACATCTTGTAAATGTCTGCTCTGACCAGAAGGCAAATACCACAGCAGTACCAGCCCTGTGTTTGGCTGGGCCCTTTGATGGCCTCGGCATCAGTCTTCTCTCTCAGACCAGAGAGGCAAGGTTTCACAACCTCACCCAAGGCCAAGCTGAACGGCTGATGTACAGCAGGTTGTTATTTTAACCATCCCGAGGGAGGGATGAATACTTGGATTTCTGGGTGCAGGATGATTTTCATTGGTCTCTCAGATGTGAATTAACACAAGTATTGCACTATAATATATTATATGTTGCTATGTAGCAGATAAAATCCTTTCTTCCAAATTTAATTGCATGGATATAATTTGAAATAGTGAATGTCATCAACGCTATCCATAATATGTCCCATTCCTGTACTTGATTTGATAGATTTCACAACTCATATATCTATCATGCATTGCAGCAAGGCATTCTGTGAGGTCAGCCCTCTTTCCAGAGAGCTCTTTTTCACCCGAAACATTCTGTTATTCGTGCAAGTCATGATTTAGGATATGTGTCCTTTGGTCCAACTGAGAACCTAAAAGATAATTTAAAACAATTGGATAGATTAATTTTTGGCTTGAGATGATAACTGTAAAAAAGTCAAGCAGTGAACTGTAACTCAAAGATGTTTTCTGGATGAGCTTAGCAGTTATGGTATGTACAGTATTTTATAGATGAGAGGGCGTTGCTATTAATCCAGGTTAAGGTTTCTACTTTCTTGTCGCTATCAGAAGCAACAAAGAGGTCTTGTTCTTGTCCTATTGAATCTTTATGGAGCCAGTCTACTGCCAGCTCTTTAAAATGCTACCAAGCAGCTTCAGGGTTAGCAGATGGTGGCACACTTTTTATTAGATTAAAGTGGGTTCCCTGATTTAGCTAAGACTGGAATCAAAGGATTTGTTTCAGAAACTTTTATCTTTAATTTAAAAAACTACAAAAAAGTTATGCAAATGTGTTAACTCTTTATTCGTCATGTCCATTAACTTCTTAAGAAACTGTGTAAATATCCTCCTTATTCTTTACAGCTGGCTGCTAACTAGACTGACATAATGTCAGTAATTTTTTGTGGAGGTGTTGAATAGCTGCTGTTGGTTTTGGAGACGAGTGGTTGGCAGAACAAAATATTCTGAGAATAAAAATGTCTAGATTCACGCCATGAAAGACACTTATCCAAGCACTGCTGCAGTGAGGAATTTGGTGCTTCATGAGTGGCTTGTTTACTTTAGTTAAAGCAATGTTCAACACATAATGGTTATACGGTTTGACCTCTTAGCCTCAAGGGGTCTGGACACTCTCAGTTTATTATATTCAAAGTTGAAAGGGATATATTGTGAAGAATATACTGTAATTCTTGGTCAACACTATAGCCTACAGTTGTACAAATTTGGGCTGCAACAAAAGCTGATGTTTGATGTGTTTTGACGCCTGTCAAAGTGTGAAGTGAAATGAGAGATGTCACAATTCTGTATCTCAAACCAAAGCCACTTAGCTGCAATTCCAGTCTGCCCTGAAATAAATCTAACTTTCTTAAACTCACATCCCGGAGCTGTTGCAGATGTTCCTATGAATAGATTGTGTGTGAAGTACTCTGGTACTTGTTATGGATTATTTGAATAGATTGCCATGTTGGCATCCACACGGATTTACAGAGCTGCAGGTTTTACATGGGTTTCTGCTCGGTTCTTATGGTTCTCTCATGGGAATGTCAGTTTTAGGCAGTGTTGTATGAGCCATGAATGTGAACTCATTTGTCCTACAGGGAAATACTAGACAAAGAAATGCTCTGTGCACAATTACTGAGCCATTCTCAAAACAATAACAAAGCACCCATGACCATGATATAATATGAAGACAAATGCACCCACCTTCCAATTAATGAGCCTTTTTTTCAATTGGAAAGTTACAGAGGTTGTTTTTCCTACATTGCGGAGGACCTCATGCAATGAGCCCTCCAGCCAAGAGAAAAAATAATTAGGTAGTTCTGCATTACGGGTTTGTTTATCATAGATAATATATCCTGCATATGGATGTAATGTAAAGCTAGTGCAGACAATGGGTCCTTGATTTCATTTGCTTTCTTGTGAAACTACCCTTCAATTTGCAAAATGATCTACAGAAACCCTGAACAAAATAATGGCTATCCAGCAACAGTCAATAGTAATAATCCCATTTATAAGTATATTCATGTGACATGTTAACATTGGAAGAATGACTTTTCTATGTGTGTGCCAGTCCTTGTTACTCTGGCAAGTGTGCTTCTAGATCACAGTGAATGAATTCAGTTGAAGTGTATAAGTGTATAACAGAAATCGCCTGTTGCTAATTTGACGTTCAAGATTTTTCCACGCTAGGGTTTCACCGTTATGAAACCTGCTACATTCTTTTACTCATACTTCCACACTGGTCCAAAATATCAAATGGCATATTCTAAACATGCTGTACATCTGACCTTGGAATAAAACAATTGAAATGAATGTAATGAATGTCTGTGGGAAAGAAATATGTCCAGCCATGCAGAGTACACACACACACACACACACACACACACACACACACACTCCCACCCACCCACCCACACACACACACACACACACACACACACACACACACACACACACACACACACACACACACACACACACACACACACACACACACACACACACACACACATAACACCCCTCCAAGTAAATCACCTCAAATGAAGTCATTTTTAATCCATGATGGATGACATGTTCTTGACTTCAGTTTCTGCTGCTTAAGTTTTGTTAATGGCAACGTTGTGCTGGCCACTCTCAGCATATTAATCATTTTTGAGTGTTGCTAGTACAGAGAACACTTTGGAACTGCCTTTAAACAAGCTCTAGTTTTGGCAGAGGAAGTGCAAACTCTGCGAGGAAATAAACTGTGAGGAATTATAATCTGGTGGTGGTTGAGGAGTTTGTTTTGACTTTAATCAGCAAAAATCTTCTGTTTCATCCGAATCTGGCAATGCCAAGGGATCCCCTATGATTCCCTCCCAGCAGGTCCAGATGCGCAGCCATCTCTGGTTTATGTGAAATTGGTGAGCTAGCTGTGACTTGCCATTAATCCATATCTTCAGAGCTGTCTCTGGACTATTTAATTGTATTGCATTATGAGTATATCATTGTTTAACAGACTGTTTTTTCCTGTAACAGACATTTAGGTCTCACTGACAATGGAAAACTAAATGTAGGTTTTCTGCATCTTGAGATATATAACAGATATTTTCTCATTCCTGTTTCCTGAAATATTTCTTCATGCCGAGGCAATTATTTTCCACAATGCAGCACTGATTATATATAATATAATCTTACCCTATTGAGGCTACATAAGAGCGATGTAACAGCTTCATTGACTTTTTCAGAGCCAAGGTCAACAACATCCGCTCTCTGATGTCCAGCTCTTCCTCTCTGCCTCCTCCTGTCATCAGCCCTCTGTCTGGGAACTTGCCATCTCTACTTCATTTTACTTGCGTCAGGCAGAGCCACACTGAGAAAATCCTCAGGAAGATGAAACCCTGTACTTGTGCCGTGGACCCCATTCCCACAACTCTGCTCAAATCATACATCCCTATTCTCAGCTCCCTGATCACCCAAACTGTCAACCTCTCTCTTCAAACCAGTAGTGTTCTGCCCTCAAGGTTGCAGTCATCCACCCCCTCCTCAAGAAGCCCATCATGTTCCCAGAAACTTTTGCCAGCTCCAGACCTATCTCCAACATCCCTTTTCTGTCCAAGGCATTGGAGAAGGTGGTTGTTTCTGAGCTGCAGGACCACCTTAAACACACCAATTTGAAAAATTTCAGTCAGGTTTTTGCAGGGGTGTAATTCAACCCTGGACTTATCAGCTGGGACAGGCTCACAGGGGTGTGGGTGGAAGGGTGTGATCGTGTGCACCATGAATGACCGACACACAGAGAGGACTGGTAAAGAGACATACAGGGCTGGCCCAAAAATGGATTGATAAGCACGAAAATGGTGCGAATCCTACACTTGTTTGGCCCAACAAAAGTCCTCTGGGATCCGTCCTGGTATGCTTGATGGCCAGTACATCACTAAATTTTAGTTCAGCACACAGCGCTGAAACACCTCTGCTCAGGGTTGTGAATGCAGGGGCCCCATCTTTCCTGATTCTTTTGAACTATTAGAGTAATTCCACACCACCATTGGACTGTTGGACTGCACTGAGGTGGTTTTAATCCTACCTTCCCAGTAGGACTGAGTATGTCTCACTGGGAGGATACAGGTTTAGATCTCTCCTTTTCACGTGTGGTGTTCCACAAGGATCCGTTCCTGGCCACATCCTGTTTACCCTCTACGGGCTCCCCTTTAAAAGTGTCATCAGCAGACATGGGATGTCTTTTCATAGCTATGCAGATGATAACCAGCTGTACATCAAAACTGCCCCAAGCCTTTATGCCACCATGTCAGCACACATTTACTTCAGTTAAACAGCAGCAAAATTGAAGCACTCCTTATTGGCACTACACACTAGATTCTGCCATCCCTCATACCTCATCTCAATTTAGATGGCCAGAACATCCCCCTTTCTTCCACAGTCACTTATCTGGGTGTTTGGTTAGACCCTCAGCTGACTTTTGATGACCATATAATACATCTATGTAAAACCTGTCCTGAGAAACGTGTCCATTCATTTATCTCCTCAAGACTGGAATACTGTTATGCACTCTTCCCTGGCAAGAGCATCAAGAAGCTCCAATACATTCAGAAAAAATGCTACCAGGATCCTGCTGAGAGCGCAAACACAGAAACACATAACACCAATTGTTTTCATTGCACTTGCACTGCCTTCATCAGGATTGACTACAAAGTCCTGTTACTCACATAGAAATCCATCAACAGACATCCCTCAAATCTAGCAGCCTGCAGGCCCCCAGAACTAAGCTCCTCACCATGAGAGCTCATGCTTTCTGCTCTGCTGCACCACACTTGTGGAACAGCCTTCCTAAACCATCTGAGGAGAGTACAAACCCCAGACTCTTTAAAAAGGCTTTAAAACCTTTCTATTCAGGAAGGTTTTCTTTATAGTGTGTGTTCTATGTTATTATTACTGTAGCACTTTGAGTAGAATTGTGTGAGTGTTTCTCTATTGAAGTACTGATTTGTTGACATTATCCACCTAATTTTTTGTCATTATTCTTAATGTATATATACTGAGGGTGCCGTATGTTGTACAGATTGTAAATCTTCTCTAGGTACTTTGTGATATATGTGATAATGGGCTATATAAATAAAGCCAACTTGATTTGACCTAATTATAACAAACAAGGAAACATGTGGAATTGATTATTACAATACCTTTTTTCTATGTCATTTTTATCTTTTGTATTCAATATTTCATCAGCCATTATGATACTAAATGATCTGGAAAATGGATTTTTGTTTCCTTTGAAGGATGAATACTTGTGTGCTGTCTCCTTTACTTCTGAAAGCTGATATGCAGTACATTTTAACACATGTTCAAGTGTTTGCCAAGAAAGTGGGAGCATTTCTACACTAAATGTGCTGTATATACTCATATGTGTTGCCAATGATCTGGAGGCTTCGGGCTCATGCACCTCAAAGGTTGTTTTTCATAAGTTGTCACCTTTTAATTCCCTAAAGGGGCAAAATAAATCACTAATCAAATCTATCTTTTTAACAAATTTCCCCATCAATCACTTCATGACCACTACTTCGGCTCAATTCTGGGTTGTTGGACATAAAGCCATCTGTCTTTAGCTGAGGATTACCTCATTCTCCACACTTCAATCATGTAGTGAGCACACTGATTAAATAAATAAATTAAGAAAGCATTTGAAAACAAATGCTCTTTTGTGGTTGAACAAGGAGAGCACAGCAGGTCATTTTTGGTTTGCTTCCATCTCGCCATATGTTTCCAGTTTTTATTGTTTTGGTTTTGAAAAGCAAAGACTGCTGTCAGAAAAAAAAAAAAAAAAAGATAAGAGCCATCAAGCTGCGCAAGAAACCATGAATCAAACGCTCTCTTTTCTCTTTTTCAGTCTATGATGAACTATTATATGAATCTGTGCACCACATGGTCGATAAATTCTCCTGGATTGTACCTGGATGAAAAAACTTGGCTGTTTTCTGCATGCAATCCCTGTTTTATTCTGGATGAAAAGAGGTCAGCTAGAATTAGATTTGTTACGCTAATATCAATACAAACAACAAAAAAGACATTCTTTAATCCTTGCATAATTGTTAAAATGTCAGTTCCTCTTTTGTTCTTCTATACACAAATTAGTGTTTGGTGATTTGTTCCAGGCTCCCTGTTGTTTTGCAGGCCAGAGATGTCCGCTGGATAGCTTTTTCAAAGATGTGATGAGTTGTGCACATGGCTCACTGTACTCAAAGAACAATCACATGTACAGTACAACATGAAGGATGATTTCCCCCTGAGGATTCTGTATTGTTGAGACAGTCAGTATTCAATTTGATTCTGCATCACAATAAATAAATATACAAATATCTGCTATTGCAGTCCATTCGTGGCATAAGCATGTCCTGAAGCAGTGCCAGATTGAAAACATGCATCATCATGGATAATATGATACAGTATTTGCCAGACTCTAACTGCTGTAAGCATGTTGTTTGTTTTGTATTTTAAGTTAAATACCAGACATCAATCACATTAGGTGTTCTCTTAGCTAGGAAACTTACAGCGACACTTGCTTAACATTGCAGCACTGATACAGATTTTGTTCAATACCAATCATCTTTAAAGACACATAATTAAAGGCCTAACATTGCTTACTAGAAGTTTTAAAAAAAGAAAAAAGTTCAGAAGACCCTTCACTACTCTATTTGAAGCATCAGTTTAACCGTTTTTGCAAATCTTACCAAACTCAGATATTGTGTTGCAGCTGTCATGCATGAGTTGATCATTAAAAAACACGTTTTGTGGGTTTCAAGATGTCAGAAGCCTTTGTCATTTTGAAGCCAATGAGTTTCACATGGCAACACTAAGATGAAGAGAAGGGAATGTTTTGGCTGACTGAAGGTCGTGTGGGCTCGCCATACATTTGACAAGCAGTTGTTTTCTTACTCAAAGCTGTCATTTTCATCCCAGTGGATCATTCTAAATCTGAAGGTACTTTGTTATGACAGACCGTGAACATGTCAGTCTCAAATGATCCAAACATGGAGATTAGAAAGACAGTTTTCATTAGACATTTACATGACATTTACATGATTACATTAGCAGAAAAGGAATATAAAGCATAATGACAAAATATATTCAACATGCAAAGTCATTTGAATATATTTAGGTTTTAAGTCCAGTACAAATTTATTCATAACTCACTCCAGGATTTGTGGAAAAGGCACATTGTTGATTTTATGGTATTTGGATAGTTGATGGAGAAGAGCTTGTCTGATTTTCTGAAAGATTTTCTGTTACTGTGGAACAGCATGAAACCTTTGTTCACTTTTTAGACCTAATGCTTTACAAGGGAAACAACAGTACTATTGAGACTACAATCTATCGTAAACCCTTAAGCAGAAACACTTCTCTAAAAGCTTGTAGTAACCATCCAAAACAACTCAGTCATAGCATTCCCATTGGTCAGTTCTTGAGATTGCGCAGAAACTGCAGTACCGTTAAAGATTTCCGGTTTCAAGCTGTTGAAATGACAAAGGGTTTCCAGCATAGGGATTACCCTATATCATATATCTCTTTGACCTATCAGAGGGACCTACAGTACATTAAGAGAGGGAATCCCTGTTAGTTAAGAAAACTAAAGCTACCGCTGCTTCCTCAAGGATTACTTTCTCTACTGAGTAATCTCCTCTGGCAGGCAGGGTCAAACATATATACACCTCAAAAAATGACCCATCTCTAAATAATATCAGCTCTGAGCCTCCCCTGATCACATTTAAACTAGTTTAAACTGGTTCATTCTGACTACTGTCTACAGGCTTTTTTCACTGTGTCCACTGTGCACAATATTCTAACTTGTTGGACACCAAGTACTTTAAACATCCACGTACTGTTAAAAAATACTCCATTAAATCCTCCATTAACTGCAGCAGCACACATGTTGTCTATATGCTGAAAGTCTCTGTGGTCTGGTTTATGTCAGACAAACAAAAAGAGCTTTCAAGATTTGTATATCTGAACATAAAAACAGAGGACTAAAATAAGAATTATTCTATTGCTCAACATTATGCACAGGCTAACCACAGCTCTGCAGCATCGTTAAAGTTCTGGCGAATACAAAAAAATGTCGCTCTCTCCTAGAGGTGGTGACATCATCAACTCACTGCTCCACATAGAGGCATATTAGTTTCACACTCTGAACACAGTGGAGCCCTTAGGCATAAATGAACAACTGAATTTGCCATGTGTCCTCTAATTTGTCACACTTGATGGAGGTTTGTACTTGTACTTTTTGTACTTTTATGTTTGTAACTTTAAGAGAGGCCTGTGTTCTTTTGTTTCTCACATGGTGTTAAGGGTGTGGCACTTGGACTGTGACATTGGCAACATCATCCCTTTGCATCATTAACCAATAGATTTGAAATCCTATTCAACCAATTATCCAATGACAATTGTACACCATTGTTGTTTGCCTCATGTCTTCATCCAATTTGACTCTGATGAAGACACAGTAATGTTGAAACGGTAGTCTGTAAAAATAAGACCTGAATATATTTAGTTATTACATTCTAATATTTTCACATGTATGTAACTTTCATTGTGATATAGTGTGGTTATTTTTACAGGTGTAATCAGTAGATGGTCTGGTAATCCAAACTCTTCAAGGTGTTAAATGCTAAGGTATAGACTGAAAACTTTAGAGACACTCGGTTGTTTGTTCCTGTTTTGCTTGAGATTGAGATCATAGAAAAAACACATTTCCATAATGAAAATACATTGAATGGAGAATGAGTAATATCTTTCTTTGTAATATAATTCCTGTTTTTGTGAAAGCGAGACGGTAGATTTATTATGCCTTGACTACAACATTTTGAAGATGTGAGTTGCATTTTTCTTTTGTATTTTCATTTTTAAATGTCTTCCTAAATAATGAGGGTGGAATCAAAAGAAGAAAAAAAGGGATACGGGTTCTTTCAAGTTTATCTTATCTGTCATCTGCTCAGAATTCAAAACCAGAGTCCAGTGTATTAATGGATCACATGTGAACAGTTTCTTTATGTTTTATGGCCAAAGTTTATGATAAGAGGACTGTTACGTGTAAACATCAAGATAAATGTTTCGAGTGGCTGATATGTGTTACATCTGGGCGTGTAGTAAAATAAGAACAGCTGCTGGACTGTCAGACCAATAGACACTCATTTATTAGAGGGTAAATCAGGTTTGACTGTCTGCTTTGCATGCAATATATGACTGGCCATAAGACTGCATGAACGCAGTGTTATGCAAGTACAGTCCTGCTTCAGTTTTTTATTTTTTTATTTTATGTTTTCCCTCACATAAATTTACTCTGCATCAAACATATGGATGGCTTCCTGGATGCTACACAATTGTTTTTTATAACTTGTGTATTTAGAAGCTTTTCTTTCCCTTCAGGCTGGCTTTGAAGCAGACTCTAACCTCGGTTTACACATTCTCTCACAGAGAGGAGCTGTATATAAAAACATTAGAAAGCAGAAACATATATACAAACAATATAAACCCCCAAGGCTGTTACTGTGTAAAGGCTTAGTGCAAAATTAATTCTCCTAAACACAGGAAATTGCATCATTTAAACTAGATTAAATAAATACACAGTTCTACTTGTGATGTATTGCACATACAGCTAATGAGTGAGAGGGCTACTGATCATGAGTCATTGCTTTCTTTCTGCATGTGCAACCATCTGACCTCTGATCTGTGTGTTAGGCATGGTTTTATAATATTATATGGCTGACTGTACAAAGCATATTTTACAGTTAGTATTATTGAAACCAGTAACTTCAGACCAATAAGCGTACTGCTAGTACCCTCAAAGATTAAAAGGTTAAACCCATAAAGCCCAACTTGGCAAATTTTAGACACATTAGAAACTGTCTCTCCTCGGATGCAGCCAAGATATTTATGCATGCAATGATTCTTTCCCATATGTCTTATTGTATTACATGGTGGCAGGCTGGAGAAACAGTCCTCTTGAGTCCTTATACAAACTAACTCTAAAAGCTCTGGCCACACATCACTGTAGGGCACTGGAGAAATACAATTTACTTAACTTTGAGAATTTTAGATCATTTTCAAATTTGTGCCTGGTTTATAAAATTTTAAATGGTTTGGCCCATCCTCCACTATGCGACTTTGTGTACACTTGCTCAGTTGCTTCTATTAGATTCTCCAGAATATCCTCTATAAGAGACTTTACCATACCATTTCATCAGCTTTCTCTCCGAAAACCACAACTCAGTGGAAAGCCTTACCTGGTGACATGAGGAGCTGCAATTCCATCAGCACATTTAAAACCAAATTGAAAAAGTCTGATAAACGCTTCTGAGCTCTTTAACTGCTGACTCTATATTGTATGTGATGTACTTTTGTGTGTTACTTTGTATTTTGTATGTGTGCTGTGTGTTTATTGCTTTGTACTGTTTGTTAATATGCTGTCATGTATTTTGATATTGACCTACTGAAGCAAAAACAGATGAAAATGAATTTTAAGCTAACTCTGGTACAGTACATCATATGGTAACAGTTATATTTAACACTGTACATGATCTCAATGAGCAAATTATTACTACTAAAAAAAATTCTGATGTGTATTTCATCTCTATTTCACTCCACTGTACCATTATTATGATCAGTACTATAAAGAAAAGATATTGTCATATCTGGTTGTTTTGAATGTTTGGGGAATTAGAAGAGGTCAACTAGTCTCCAAAGTTTCTCTGCACCTCCTCAACAGAATAAGCTTATTCACACAAAAATATAACTTCTATTGTAAAGATAATAGCTTCAGGGATGTGTGATGGCCATCTAGTGTTGCCATGGCCCTTAGGTTGATGTCTTTCCCTGGACTGCTGTGCTTGTGTGTTTCTCCCTTCAGGTCCGGGTGTGCGGTGACGATATCAATGCAACTGGGCGCACCTGGCGAGTTCATCCAGAGTGCATTTAGGATCAGCCATCCTCATTCTTTGCTTTTTCACTTCATTGCTGGCCCTCCCCCTTGCACCACATGTTTTCTTTTGTTTCACAAGCCAACATCACTGATCTACTGACTGACTTCACACATCAGATTACCATTATGTGGCAATTTCTTATCGATCGATCTTGAGTACAACCGTATTTCCCTTTATTTGTCATGGCCTCAGAGCTGGGTCATAGCAATGAGGAAACCACAAACACAACATGTCTACAGGCTTAATTGCAAGCAACTGCATCCTGAAATCCATCTTGCTAAAATTAAATGAATGGAAGGTTTGTGAGACAGCAGCTAACTGATCTTGTTTGTGTAATAGCACTTTAGATTTTAGATTAAAACCTAAAAAAATTGCAGCAGTTTCACATTTTAAACATAAAGCCATCATAGTGTACAAGAACAGGATCTGACACAGATTAGTTTTTAATCTTAATCACAACAACAACAACAACAACAACAACAACAACAACAACAGATTTTGTATACATGCATTTATTCTTGCTTTCAACTTTGCCAAAAGGCTGTGCAAGTATAACGTTTCCTCACTTAAATCCAAGCAGGCATTGTTAGAGTCATTTCGGTTGCTATTTGTGCAATAATGCATTTCTTGGCCTTTTATGACCTTACCAATCAGAAACATGATCATCCAGCTGTGTTGTTTATTCAGAAATGATCTGAAATGCATACAGGCAATGTTTAATTTAACAGCACTTACAAAATAATGTCTGGTTTACCCCCAAGAGTATGAGCGAAACGATTTTTGGCTCGAGATAAATAATAAATGAGTAGAAAACGTATCAACTGGTAATTCTGGTAATCTCTTTGCTCCTGTTTGGCCCCAAATGCATCTTTCTCCAGTGCAAATGCTTTCAGTCAGATTTTTACAATTTACCACAGCCTAAGTCTAAGCAATGTAGAGCAATAAAATCTACTTTGCATTTTTATAGCTTGGCATATCCTCCTCTATATGCACTATACGCTGAACCTTTTCAAAGTGTTAGGTGGAAAAAGAAAGATACAAAACAGAGAAAAACAAACTGTCTTGGACTGTCATCGTCACACTCAAATGCTGAAGTCCATCCATCAAATGAAAAATTCAGATCAACCTGATAACCTTCCCCTCAAGAAGACATTGTTCCTGAGACTAATTTGAATTGAGTCTGCAGGCAATATTTGTCATGTCAAAAAGGTGATATGTCACTTTAATTCAGCCTGTTCAGAGGGTGGTCACGCTGTTGTGGAGAGTCTGAGGAAGCAGGAAGCGACTGCACACTCTGAGATCCAATATTTGTGGATTTATGGCACCCTGTTGCAGTGTGAGTTGTCACAGATCTCACTGACAGGGGTGCCGGCATTGGAAAGCCACCATGGCCTCTGGTTGTTCCTGTAACCCCACACCCAGTGTATCCTGGTTGAGGAGTGTAGGGGGAGCTGTGAGACGTGGGCTGTGGGAGCACACCATAATCCAGTTGTCAAACGAGTGAGGGATGAATAGTGGAAGAAAGAGAACAGGGACTCACAACTGCTCTGTTGGGGGAGAATATGGGGGGAGTAGCATTGAGTGGGAGGCTATCCCACCACAGGTTGTTAATTAAACTGATATACAGGCCTTGTGCATGATATAAACAGACACAACTGCAAAAGTAGCAATCCCTCTCCCCATTGTGGAAAATATATTCTCATTAGAGAGCTTAAGACAAATTGCCTGTGTATTCAAGCAGAAACAAGCGAACACCATATGATTTTGTGTAAAGTAGCTTGTTTAGCAGAGGATGCTGTGGGGCTCTAACACTACTCTACCAGATGTTGTTTTTTTGACTGTGTGAATTGATTATTAAAACATACTTTTCCACCAGGGTTTGGCAAATGCCGTCAAAAATGTGTCTAATGAAACTAGGGATCTAGGTTGTGTTATTATTTATGTCAGAAGGTTTATGTTTCCCACTGGGAATACACGATTATCTGCTCCAACAGTTCTGAGGTATTGTAGCCCAGGGACAGGAACGGCTACTTGTTTTCATAGGGTCATTTACTGTACCCAATTAGCATCAGCACATTTTTATCAGATTGATTTCAGTCCAGCTGATGGGTCACTGGAAATCATTCTTTATCTTTGCATGTACACATTTTTAATCGTTATTGCTTCAGTGGAATTTAATGGAGGATGATTGATTTTCTGTTCCGAAACTTATTTAAAGAATTTGTTGCAGGTGTGAAAATGTGTCAAAAGCTGTTGCAATTTCACTTGTCAGGCAGATTCCCACACTGCAGAACTAGGCAACATAGTTAGGACAAATGCAGGAAAACAACTCCACATACTGTAACTGATTGAAATGGCTTTTATTTTTTTCTCATTTAGGTACAGTACATTCAGACCAGACTGCATTTTTGCAGGACTTCAGATCATCAGGTCAGATGTTTTCCAGTATATGTATCTATCCTTCATTTTTACGGCGGGTTTGTCTCATGGATTTCATTGAGTGGAATTTCCTGTAATGTAGCAAAGATGGCTAAGCCGTAACAACTCAACTCCACAACTGTAACTGTCAGCTTTTTACATTTTACATGTGATTTTAATCTTGAACCAAGACTCATTATTTTTCATTATCTTATTATCATTACCCCATAATCAATATATTAAACGTTGATATCATGGTAGATGATTATGGACAAGTTTCCTTAGCCACAAAACCATTTGTCTTGTTCCTGCATACATAATAGACCTGTTAAAGCTTGCTCCTTTGGAGGCCACTTGATAAGGAGCGCCTCTGACACAAAGGCAATTCTTTCTGTCATATAATTGCTTCATAAACACTCACACCTGGGGCCTTGGTGTTTCCAAACCTGCTGGGAGAAAAGCTGGACCTCTTCTCATGCATCAGTGAAGATCATACATTATCTCAGAATCTCTGAGAAAAAAACGGTCTATTGCTGTGTGGGAGTGGGAGTGGTGCGTTATGGAGATGATGCAATGCCTTAGAGAGGTGATGGCTCCCACATGGCGGCTGATTTAAGGTCCCTCCTCAGTCTGCTGCATTGTTTGCATGTCAAATAATCTTTTTAGGATTGTGGTTTTAGGGAGGCTATGAGAGATATGTTGCTCTGAGTATGTTCACTGCATCGCTTTCAAGCTGGAATCTTGTGTGAATGGGTTCATCAGAAATAATGACAACAGAGCTGTTATTGATTTTCAGTGTGCACAAGTTCTCCCAAAGGTGACACTACCACAGATGCATCTTTGTGTAGCAGCAATAAAGCCTGACTGAAAGCAACTTCTTTCCACAGTGTAGCAAACTTTTCAGACACACCTGAACTGCAAATGCAGTTGTAAAAAAAAATAAAAAATCAATTTCTCTTTAACTTAATCCTTTGAGCACAACAGTAATAGTGCACCCCACCCCCTGTGTTTGTCTATGCAGTACTCTCAGATTCAAAGAACCATCAATGCCCTATTGTCTGAAATGTTCCTTGTTACTATCAAATGCTCTCAATGCTGATTATTTAATTGCACAGTGTATATGTTTACAATATTTATGTCCTCTCATTACTATAAGACACTAGCATTATTATTATTTCTCGCATTATGCTACATGAGGAGGAACTTTTTACTGTAGACATGTAAGCCTTTTCACATTGTGGCACTATTCAAAACAGTATCCTGGTTCAATAGTATCAAAGAAGTAGAATAGCTCACGTGTGAAGTTAACATGTAACATATATATAATCTCTTAAATTTTGTGAGATGTAGCTTATAGGCATCATGGGCTCAGAGCTAAAACACAGCTTTTGCAATGACCACTTTAGTAAGCTGTGGTAAGGCTTGAAACAGTTTCAGGGCTGACTGATAACTGTCAGTAACTGAAGTATTTTACCTCCTTAAATACAAATAATATCAAAGATTTATGTGACATTCACTAGCAATGCTGGTTTTTAAGCTGAATTTTGAAGTGGATTTGCCAACACACTGCCAACACACTGCCAGAATAGCTTGGCGCCAGTAGGGGTGCAAATCCACCCAACCACATAAACACACGCATAGCCAAACACATATACAATGGAGAGGTAATACAACTGTTTGTATAACACTGACAGTAATTACAGAACTGATTGTGAAGGCTTAATTACTGTTGAGAAGACATTCATCTCTGAGTGTCATTTGAATGTCCCCAGGCATGTTCTGTCTGTGAGATACGTGGACTGTGTACCTGAACTGATGAATGCTGATGAATGTCTCCCAGAGGTAGGTCAGCTCATTTCAGGAGGCATCACTGAGATGTCAGTGTATGTCATTAGCATTTAATTAACATCAGTGTTTAGTCATCATCACCTGCATGTCATTGATCAATAGCTTTGTAATGCTAATGAGACCGCATTTACGTAAAAGCGAAAAGGTGCACCTGTCACATGATTGTGTTTACTTGCTTTTTATGCAAAACATAAAGCTATTTTTCTTTCTTTAGGCATATTTTTCTTTTTAAAGACTCAGTTCGCCCAAAATGATGTAACGTAATGTAATGTTTCCCTCTGGATAGTGTTGAGAGTAGTTTTCATATGGGATTTTTTTTCAGATCAAAAGCAATTTGAAACATTGGAAATGTTTTACAAAATATTTAACAAAATTCCCATAGGGGCAAGTGAAAAAAAAATAATGTTTTGTGATTTGGGTGGGTCATCCCTTTGGTAGTTAGAAAGACAGACTGCTAGCCAATATTTAATGTGTTTTTTATTTGATGTTTATTTATATATAGCATATATAGAGAATATATACACACATTTATGTACATATGTGTATTCTTTCTTGCTTTGAGTTTCATTTATTATTTTTTTTTCTTTGTTGTCTCCTTCATGGTAAAATATATTACCGTTATAACTATTACAAGAATGCTAGATGTATGAATGCTATTAAATATAAGCAAATGTAAATCTATGTAAAATGCATTCTTGAAATGAAGTATATAAAAAGATGGGCTATTTGTGATTCACTGAATTCGATATATTTTCATTCGTATTCAGTTGTGCTTTTAAATCTATCTTATCTTAAATTGAAAAAAGCCAGGAGAGTGTGAATGTTGCAACATCATGAACTGATTTTTCATTGCCAGCTCCAGCATCCCTATTTTCACCTTCTGATGTTCATCTGTTAACACAGCTCTGTTTTCACAAAAGCTCCCCGCCTTGGAAAATTGTTTTATTTATATGACAGTTCAGAGGCTTTATTTTGAGCAACAGTCTAACATTCCTGCATGTGTTCTGTTTTGGTGTGCAGCCAGGACCTGCACCTGTTTGCTTTTCTGAAAATATGAAACATTGAACAGTGAATTGTCAAAGTGAAATGCAGCTCTGCTTTGAAATCGAGGTAAACGAATACCTGCCTGACACACTCAAACCTATGAGTTACTCTAACCCAACAGCCTGTGCCGAACCGTGCTTACCGAGTCAAACAGCTTTGAAGCATGGAAATGTGATGCCTGGCTTTGCGGAATGTTCCACTCCTAAGTCATCATCACTGTTTACTGGGTGACCCCTCCTCTCTGGTTCACATGTGTGCATTGTATTTGTTTTATAAAGTAGAAATATAACGTGTGTGCACAGATGAGTGTATGTTTGTACAATGAGATAAACTGGAGTGATATCACGCTCAGGCCCTTGTACTGTACACAGGACTGTGCAAGTGAGGTCAATGTCTGTGAGAGGGGTTTGTGTGTCAAAGTGTGAAGATGGACTCCAGATGGCTGGATGTGGGAGATTTATGGATGAACAGTGGCTTTGTAATGTGAACGTGAGGGATGAGAGAGAGACCTCAGTGCTGCTGTTTCCACACTGCGACCAGTCTGTCTCCACATTACAGGTTGTCTCTGCCTATAGGACTCCGTTTGATTGCCTGTCCATAAGCTTCTCTCTGGGAGACTTGGAGCAAAAAAAGATCTGGCAATGATTATGTTTCCACTGAGAAATGAATCCTGTGTATTCTACAGTGTCCCTCTAGCTTTTTGGGTGTGAATTTTACTGTCACTGAGGAGCGGTACTTCACCTGAACAGTACCCATTCTCTCCAACATAGCATACTTGTATTTCATCTCATTTCCCTGCTCCCTAACTCAATCTCTCCTGCAGGAGGTGCTGTTTTTCTACCTTCAAGAATATCTCTTCTGCAGTTTTCCTGCCCTGTGGTCAAAGCACTGGTCCTTATCGTTGAAGAATTTAGCCAAAGGCGAATTGGTTTCTCGCAAATGCTGCATATGGATGGAGTGTGTTCATTCCAGGCAAGCCACCACTTCTAAAGGCGAGCGGCTGTACAAACAAACAAACAAACAACAACAACAAAAAAAAAACCTTGATGAGATAAAGCACTTCAAGATGTCCACATGTTGCTTTAAAGTCAAGAGAGAAAGGGCTTCATCGGGCATTGCATTGTCACATCCTGTTGTTTGTAAAGGTTGCGCTCTCTTACTCTCTGATACTCATACAAATAATATTGGTGCACTGCCCTGGTGAGTCTGGAAGCAGTAAACAAACTCTATCAATGCTTTCAGATACAGGAGCAAAAGAAAATTGCATTGGAGTATTCAATGAGATACACTTGACAACTCCTGCTGGAGTCAAAAAAGAGGTTTCATTTGGAAGTGGAAAGTGGAGAACTTGCCCAAATACAGTGGAAAATTACTTACAGGGCGCCAAGGGTCTTCTTCAGCATCTTAAACACATTAGCTACCTGCTCCAAAGGCATAAATAGTTTCCTTGTCTTAAACTACATAACACGGCAGGAATTTTACCATCATTCACACTTCAAAGCAAAGAGTTATAGTCTTAAACAAATGCAGTGGAGTTAGTTAATTTTAGGCACTGCACACAGTGACATATGAGGCAAGGTCTGGTGTCCTGTTTTCTGAGCTGCCAAAGATTTCTAAAATTGCATGTGTTTTGTTTCACTGTACAGAAGTTCATTCCCACTCGTCGTTTCACTAAAAAGGGAAACTGGCTAGTCTTTCATGACAATATTGCAAGCTGAGAGTGAAAACAGCCCAGCTACACATACTCACAAGACTGTGAATGGCAGGAACTGGAAAACAACCACAGCTAACAGAGAGCTGGATCTAACAGTGATGAAAAGGCTGGAGAAGAAAATGATGGCTAAGGCTTAATTGGAACGGTATGGGCCCTTGTCAAGCGTATAGAGCATGTATGGGTGTCTACATACTTTTTGCCGTAAAATGTATATGTCATTCAAAGAGGGTGTCTTTAAAGTCTAATGTGACACTTGGGTGGAAATGAAAAAGTGTATTTTACTATGATCTGTTATTCTTCCTCTCACCATAAAAACACTTTGTTCACTTAAACTTTACACAACCTGCACTAAGTGATTACAGCAAGGACAAAAAAAAGGTTAGAGATGATTTGCGTCATAATTATCAATGAAAAATTCAAGGCTGTTCCACCCACTGATCATCATCATTATCATTAACATAATGTTGCTTCCAAGCATGCAAAGTCTGGAAGTCACGGCCTCCATTAGCATTTCCCAGCAACAAACTTTGTGATGAATTATTGACACTAAGACCTTTACAAACTGAGTCTTGCCAGTTTCAAACAGAAAGGCATTTACAATCTGTCCATATAAGACACTTGTGCTAAATGAGAACCAATAAATGTGAGTGGTAATTGTTCAATCTAATAAGGCATGTCTGCATTATAGACACTGGTTAATTGGTTTGCTGTGGGTTGCATTTCTCAACATTCTGACCTTTGCTCATCCAAAATATCGCAGCCTCTGGATCTTTAAAGCTCACATGCACTGGAGAGAATGTAATTGTTCTCCAGAGCTTTTAATTCAAACAACACAGTTGAATTCAGTTTCAACACATCTTGAACACACAATATTTTAGCCTGAATGTGCTAAAAACTGATGTGGTGTGTTAATAACAACAGGTCAAGTGATGAATTTCCAGTGTGTTTTTAACGGGATACAAATGGATCTCGTAACTTAAGCCAACACTCATTTCAGACATAAATTCAGAGAGAAAAACAATTCTTTGTAATCCTGGAATTTCTAAGAATATAGCCTCTCTACCTGCAAAGAGACTGCAGATGAAAAATAGCTAGTTTCTAAACCTCCTCACTTTGTATGTGATTAATGATTTTGTGCATGGTCCCTGACATATACATGGAAATATGATCGATAGTAGTATATATATAGTACAGTATTTAGTGAGTAAACACCACACAGCAGGACTTCTTGTAGCTGTTTGCATGGTTTCCAGCATTAAAGAGAGATTTGGGAATCATGTGAAGTCATAAAAAATGTCATTTTGCCTTTTATATGAACACATTGAGAGGCTTTAGCAAAGACACCATCTGAAATAACACAGAAGGAATGTTGTTTAATGTCAGAAGATTGAGACTAAAATCTTATTGATCAGCAGATGCGGTTTCGATCTCATTTGTTGAAAACATTGTACCTGAAAGATTTGGAAAATATGCGTTTCTTTATTTATCAGATTTGTGTCTATAATGGTTCCAAATGTTAAAGCAAAACGAGCGTCCATGTGTTATATAAGAACACAGTCTGCTGGACATACAATTTGAACTGTGCATGGCTCCTCCCTAGTGGCCAGGAAATTCCTAATGTGGGAAAATCCCAGATGTAACCTCAGCAAGTGATTCACTTGCGAAAGAGCACTCATGTGACATCAGTGCCCTTAACATTAACATTAACATTGCTTTAATAGAATGCAACCTTTGCAACCTGCAGGATGTTGTGCGACTTCAACGTTTTCCACGGCGTTGAAAAAAATAAAACTGCAAATTTGGTGGGGGAAAAAAAAGAAAAGAAAAACAGCAGACTGAGACCTAATCACACTGGTTGTCCCTGTATACAAAAAACTGCAATTCTTCACTGAACTGCTTCCAGATGGCCTAGACAAAAATACAAATCAAACAAACACAAAGACCTGCACAACATAATCTTCTTCAAAATTGAAATGCTGCAGAAAAATGCCCAAACACTATCAAACCACTGTTTATCGCCAGTCAAAATATTTTCCTCGTCATCCTCCACATCTGTCCCCACCCTTGTCTGCTGCAATGGGCTGTAGCGCTGAAGGGATATGCAGATTAAAGGGCCCATTAGAGCCTCAGTAACACTGTATCCTATATCACAGGGGAGTGTGGTGGAATTGCAGAGCAGAGGGTCTGTGTAACCCTAGTACGATGTAAACAGTTTGAAATATCATGGCGCCCAAAAGTGCAGCAAGGACAAAAGACATCATTATGCATGTGAAGGAATTTTACTCATGGCCATTACTTTTATATGAGGCTGCTGAGCTGGACTATCAGAGCACCCTGTGTAATTTCATATGGGAATTGGAAACATTTTTCTCCTCTCATTATCTCTCAGGCTTTGGGTATAGAGATGTAAATGTATGCTCCCTCTTTTACAATGCATGTCACTGATGCAGCCATGATTAACAATAATGGGATACTGCACTTATCACATCCGTATGCTAGAAGTAGGCTAAACTAGTTTAATATCTGCCCCTGGGGCACATATGAAGCTGATTTTCATTTTTAAACATTGGGCTTGAGATGGACTGCTTGTCAGCTTAGGAAATAATGGCAGCAGTGGCAAACAGCATCTTCTGTACACCCTCCCTTTTTTATTTAAATGAAAACCAAAAGTTATGATGGTGGAAATGGCCAGATGAGGCATTTATTCAGAGCTCTGTGATGTGCCAAAATAGCACAGCACTGAATTGAAAAACAAATTCATAGTCCTCTTGAAAAAAACAAAACAAAAAAAACACAAAAGTACATTCATTCATTTTTTAACTTGCCTGTCACATCAAATCGTCTCACAGTCTGAGCCCATGTACATTGGGGCTGGCAGACGATCTTGTGTATATGCAACATTTAAATCCATTTTCATTACATTTCACGGAAAATATGTAGAGGTTGGTTGTGGTGTTGTGGTATTTTGAGCACTCAGCCTTTGTTTAGTGTCTGTCATCTCTTCGTCTTGCATTGCGTGAGCTGGCAAACATGACTGCACTGTGATCCCATGTGCTGTTGTCCTCAGCTTGTTTTAGAAAAAGTGCAGCGGACCGCTGTGGATACGTCAGATAGGATTAGATTGTTTTACTTTGAAGACATCTTCTTAAATAAATGCAAAGGCCCGTTTATATATGTCACACTGAATTTTGGGTACAGTGTATCAAGATTGACAGGCTTGATTTTATTTTCAGTCTGTCAAGTGGCGAAGGTTACATTTTCTTTACTCTGCTGTTGTTTGTGTATGCTGCAAAGTATGCCATGGCGCAAGGCTGCTGTGATGGAGCCAGTTCCAGGAAGATCACGCTGACACGTCCTTTATATATCACAGTTTCATTTCCAGTCAGTTTGTTCTTTGACTTTTAAAGAACAAATAGAAATGGAGCTTTAGCAAAAGTTCAGTCAGGAAGATCCATGCTTTCCATGCTCAGGTCTGTAGTTTTATTTCTCAAACCTTTTATCATTCCCATCCCTCATGCATGCTGACTCATCATTTCCTTGCTGTCATTCCCCAGGGTGTCAATTAAGACATTAGTTGGTCACATCTAACCAATTGCACTGTTACACACCCTTATTGTCAGCCTATCATATTGCAGCTGTCTTTTTAAATGTGTCTTTTTCCTCTTCTCTCTTCCATCAGTCTTCGAAGATTCATCTGTGCATCGCCTCATCAATGTCATCGGCCTTATCAGACTCAGCAGAAGCCATCAGCCACCAACACCAACAGTGTCTAGACTCCATGGGGGGATTTATCTTGCTGCTGCTCAGGACTGATGGCCCACGATTACAAAAGCTAAGCACCAAGGCCCTTAATCATCAATATCATTTGTCTAATAAACAATGCTTTTTACTTTATTCACTTGTCTTTTTGTTGTCTGTCTTGTTCAATCAGGACCAACCCAGGACGGTGCATTACATAGATAATATTGATTGACCGAAAAAGCCACAATTATTACAGTATGTCAACAGACCCTACAATTACACCTCTGACACATGAAACTTATTAAATGCTCAGTTGGGGAAAAAAACAGATCTTTGAACATGTCCCTGATGACACTCGTCTCTGTTCTTTCAAACATGTAATGACATAATTCCCAGTGTAAAAGATGTTGGTTTCTCTGATGTATAATAACACATAATCACCTCAACCACATTATTGGACAAATTACAGCCTAAGAGCACTTCTTTAAGCCCCCAAACAGGGGTTTACAAAGTCTCCTCCATATCAGTCAAGTCAGATATTTTGATGTGTGGCTCCACTTAAACAATAAAGCGCCATGTGGATTTTTGGCTCTGAATGCTATTGGATTCAAGAGGAAAAGAAAACCAGTAGAAGAACAAAGGAAAACATTGGAGCCACTTGTATTTCGTAGCTTGCGTTTTGTCTTCACCACCGAAACTATTCCACCACATAGAAAGCATGAGTGTGTGCGGCCCAGTGAGTTGTCTGCAGTACGTTGTGTCCCGAGAAGTAGGGAACAGTAGTAGGCAAGAGCGACAGCAAGGGCAGGAGAGTGGGCACAAAAGAAAAATAGAGAGAGGGGGATAGAAGGAGAAATAATGCGAGAAGTGTGTTGGCAAAGGCAAGAGGGGGTAGAAATTTGCATGCAAGCCTTAACTTTGGCACATTAGCATTCAGTGACTAGTTCCTCTCCACTATGCGCTCGCTCCACTATAAATCAAACAGCATGTTTACGGTGTAGGAGTGCACTGACGGAGTGGTTACCGCTGATGCAAGGCACACCATGAAACCACTCTGTGGGCTTCACATTTGATTTTGATTTTATGTGCAAAGCCTGCAGTCTGAGCTGGTTCTCTATGCTAATGACATTTAGAGGAACATCTTGATAAAATTGATTTGACTGATAATTGGCATCTGACAGACAATAAAACCTCCTTTTCCAGGAATGTCTTCCAGTAATTCATGCAATTCAATTAACCGATTTTCCCTAAAAGTTCTTGCTTGCAAAAGCTTTTGTTATACAGTCTTTACAGTTTGATCTTTGGCTATTCTGAGCTAATATAAACTCATTTGCAAGTTTAACAGGACCTCACTGTTGTTCACAAAGAGATTAAGGGATGTTCTGTGGGTTGGTACCAGGCTGTGCCACTGTTCCTCCAAGCCTCTTGATGACTTACAAGTTAAAAGAATGGGAGTTATTGGTCTTATTTGATTTTAACAAGTAACTGCTAAGGTGCAGGTTCCTCACTACGAGCAACAGCTTTTACATTACACAGTCATTGTGATTCATTTTTATTTAAAAATAGTGATTATAGCTGCAGTAAAGGCCCTGCACACCTATGGTACACGTACACTTAATGAAATAAATGAAAACACCCACATGCATTAAATTCTCAACAAAGGGTCTGTGTACTTGCTGTTTGTGAAGCTTGCAGCCACATCTCATAGCTGATTCAAATTGTTCAGTTGTCAAGGAGATGGTTTCATTTGTTATCATGTGACCTGGAATTTGGTTTGGATCAAGTGATTACAGGTGGTTGTGAATCGAGGCAGGTCCAGCAGGGGAGCTGACCTTGTCTCTGTTTATGTATAGCCTCTGGCATTAAATGTAGATGGCCTCCTTGACTTTACTCCAGCTGTCCACCTGTTTTCGTTACATGATAAGCAAGCCATCTCCATGACAACTGAACAAATCCATCCGCTGAAGTATGCCATTAAAATACTGCTGAGAGCTTCAGAAATAGCAAGTAAGGGTAGGTTGTTTTGAAGCGGTTAATTCCAACGCCAACAATGAGCTTTCAAGCTCTTGCAAAAATTCCAATCGTGACAATTTTTCATGGCAGAAAAGAGCACCAAAGCAAATTGAGATGTTGTATGTAGTTTTTTTTTCCTTAGTGGTATTTTTAGTGATTGGGATATTCATGAACATGTTTCCTCATTTCCTTCCTCAATGTCATCTGCAGAGAATACTGCTCATTCAGACATCTGCCAAACTGCAGCAGAGCCAAGAGACTCATGACTAGTGGCCGTGTAATTCTGTCTAAGTCTGTCTCACGACATGACATTAAAAAATATACAATTTCTTAACATCAGCAAGACTTTTATCCGTACTGTAGTTAGCCTTCCTCTGGCATGCGCTTACCAAAGGAGTCGGGGTGAAGAGCTGGAGGAGCAAGCAGAGGAGACCTAAACTGACGTCTGAAGGATCCCTCGACCGGGCTCCGCTCTTGAATCGTCTGCTGAACACATTAAGCCCAGATCAGCTGCGGTTCTCATCAGAGGCGCTCGGGCTGACGACCAAATGTTACACATCAAAAAACGACTGATGTATAAACACACACTCTTATAAACAGACGCTCTGTACACACTGTGCATGTGCAAAATGTCCAACACACACACGCTCACACATACATACACACAACATTACATTACGGCCCTGGGATTCACAGCCTGCTCAGGTTGCTGGGACAGGTTCAGGGAGCTGCGTGTTCATTAAAGCGACTGTAAACATCCCCTCATTGACCATATTCATAGGGTTTAGTTAAGACATTCGCTAGCTACACTTAAGCACTCCACTGGGTCTCATTAAAATAATCATTTAAAAGGGTTATAGTACAGATCAAAAGTGTTGTAGTTTGTTGTTTTTGCAGATAATCATCAACTGCTTGCGTTTGGGGATAACTCTAAATATTCCTTTCTTATGTTTTAACAATCTGTGTTTTATTTCACTTATTTATAGACCACAGGGCACATTTTTATTGACTATTTGTTGAGGGTTAGAGTAAAGGATTTACTAGAATGTCTTCAAATCTGCTTCCAAGAAAATCATCATGTCTGGCTGCATCCAATATCTGAAGGACAATGTGCTCTATGGAAATGCTTACAGCTAAAGACCACTCGCTGTCCAAGGGGTGGCATTTTTGTAGCTTTTAAAAGTTTACGGGTTAAGGATGTGATATGAATTTGGAGTGCGCACTGGACTTAGGAACCTGCCAGTTACCAGCGGTGGGTTATGGAGGCAAAGGTTAGGAATACCAGAGGTTTCAGTGATTGTCTCTGAAGCGGAGATGTTGATTCATCCATGGAAAGACCTTGCTCTGGGTAATTTTGTTATGTAGATGAGTGCTCTTGTGCCTGCCACCATGCTGAAAAGGACACAGGCGTGCGGCTGGCGGGACACTCATGGGCTGGCAGAGTTATCCATACACTTGCGGGCAGTGGGCCACCATCGCCACAGTGATCTCCTGATCATTTGCAGTTATCCCCTTTCCTTGGGTTGAGTTAACAGGAAAAAATGGTATTCTGTAAAAAGCCACAGCATTCCTCTGACAATGCCTATGTCTGTATAGCATAAACAGATGGGGGTTCTTGGCTATGCTGGGCCCCGGCTTAACTTTACTTTAGGATCTATTGTTTTTATTTATGGCAGTCTGCTGCTGTGTTGGCATTTTCATCATGTGGGGAATTTGGTGCCTAATCAAAAAGAATTGAAAGTTACAGAAAAGCCATGGCTAATGATAACAAAAATGAAAGTGGACATTTAATATAACAGTTTTCATTCATACGTGGTGAAATACACTGTGGAAACTGTTCATTTCATCAATGCAATGTTGACTTTCTGTTCTTGCAGGCATTGTTTCCCTTAATTTTTGTCTCTCCTCTCTCCTCTTGCTGTCTTTTAAAAGTCACTACACTGATATTTTTGAGATCTGCGGTATATATCAGTGGTTTATAGTGCAAATATGTGCTGAACTCTCTCCTACTCAAGTTATAAGTCGAAGAGGCTTTTGATATGTGGGAAAAGGAAGGTAAACATCTAAGTTATCCATCCCTTACACACTCCAGCTTGCTTTAATTTTACCTGGCAAATAACAAGAATCTGCCTCAGTACTATGACTTAAAAGAGAAAAGACAGCACTCCATTCCTTGCCAAAGATCAAGACTTTCCCTCCCTGGTTAGACTTGAGCTGCTGCTGCAGGGGGCATCAGGGTTCAAAGCGGGAGTCTAACACACAGTATGCTGATAGACTCCTAAGATGATGGTGGTTACTTAAAGGGGGGGGGGGGGAAGAAGTGCAGCTATTTTGAAAGAGGCAATGAGATAACCTTGGGTTATGTATCCCTGATTTAGGCAGGTCCATGTTGAAGATAATAGCAAGCTACAGTCAGGCGCTTTGATAATACTGTGGATTCTCTGCTCACTTCTCTGCTCAGAATTTAATTGCTTTTTAAATTGGAAATGTTGTTCTCCACGCACCATCACACACTGAGATATGGGGGAGATAGGAAGTCTGTGTGTGTGTGTATATGTGTGCACAGGCAGTTATCTCCGTGTGTATTTGAAAGAATGATGTTCAATAAAGTCTCTTAACATCACAAAACCAGTTTGAATCTCCCAAGACCTGTCTCTCGAATGATACCAATGCTCCATACAACACATTGCAGAAGGTCCATCAGACTTTCTGCTCTTCCAATTCCATAACAGTTAATGGACCTACCACACGGATATATAAACTAACTCCCTAATGAAAAGGAGAAGACAAATTATATTAATGAAATGCCTCTGGTTCTTGTTTGACGAACGCATGTTTCTTACACCTTCACTCAACCTGTCCATCAGCACTGTGTTCTCTCCGACTGCACCATCAACTCTGGAATGAAAAGTAATTTATTGGTTATAGTTTACTGCTGAGTAAGCTGTGTCGAGATGAATATTCATACTAATGATTTTATGTTTTTCCTGATGGCTACTTGTCTCTTTTGGAGCACAGACTGAGGGGCTCAGATAAAGAAGATGGAGAGGAAAGGGAAGAGAAGTGGTGACACTATTTAAGTTTTCATCAGTTCCTTTCACAATACACTACCTGTGTGCATTTCTGGTTGTTATCAATTATCACAGGCTGTTGATATTTATCGATTTTCCCTTTAAAAGTCCCACAAAGTAGAATAAGCCCCTTGGCTTTGTGCAAACCCATATGTAAGAGAGCCTGCATTAAGCATCACTTTCTGTTTTACCACACTCACGTTTCTTCTTCATTTTTTCCATGCAGAAGTGATTTTGCCCTCAGACGTTGGTCTGAACATGTAATTATCTAACAGCCAGAGCAGTGTCCCTGTAATTCCTGCAGACTGTCCAGGATCCAAAGACATTCAGGGAGGTCTTCCTCTGTCACATGCAGGCAAAACACTCGATACACATATGTACATACACATGTTTTCACTTTGGTGGGCACTTTGTGTGCAGAGCTGAGAACATATACAGTGTGGAAGTTCCCATGCAAAAACGTTTTATGATAAATTATATTTTACTTAATACATTATTTAACTGCACTGCTATAGAAAAGCTAAGTCATATAAAATTGATTTTCTTAATCCATTATGCTTAATTCCTTTCACTTCAAGTTACTAATCTCCATAAAACACCACAGAAATTAGCTTTATTGAACTGTCACTTTATTATAGATTCACACAAGGATTCAGGGGTTAGCTGTGAAAGATGTTTTACTTCAACAGCTTACCCAAGTAAAAGCATAGTAGTATTATCTGCCAAATGTAAAAAAAAAATAATAATAAAAAGTACTCATGATGCAGCAGAATGGCCTCAGTCAGTGTTATACTATTATAGCAGATATGAATTAATGTGGTGTGATGTAAACATATCATCTGTCTTTTTTTGTGTTATGTGACAGTTTCAATCTTGTTTTAAACTGACCATGTTGCAAATTCTTTAATTTTTGTTTTATTGTATCTACCCCAAGCTATATATATTTGGTTTTAATAACTGTTAATTTACAGATCTAGTCCTACATGAATATTAATAACCAATTGTGTATTAACAGACCCCAGGAAGACTAGTGAATGAGTGGAAGCTAATGGGGATCCTCTTTACAAAGAACAGCATTATGTAAATTAGTGGATTATTATTGCAAATGCATTAAAATATGAGCAGCATGAGTGGGTGGTGGTTTTATCTATAACAATGTATCATCATTTATAAACTCATCACATTTGTTTTAAGTAATAATTTGTGTAAGGTCTATGGCAGCAACTAACGATGGTTTCCATTACTGTTTCTTCATGTTCATGATAAATTAATCTTCCTTGATTCATGCATTAATTATTAATCATACTAAACAAAAAAACAGCACATGGTGATAACTGAGAACTACGTAATATTTGCTTGAAAAATTACTCTAATGATTCATCAAAATATTTGCTGATTAATTTTCAGTGGATTGGCTAGATGATTAATGATTTCAGTAAACTTATTATTGTATATGTGGGAGTATAAAGTAGCATCAAATGAAAATAATCAAGTGAGGTGCAAATATTTCACATTTGTATTTAAAGCACAGAGCAGAAATACAGCAGTTACACATGCATGAAACTGCAGAAAAATGTAAACATATTCAGCAACAAACAAATCATTTGATTAGTGTGTCATAAAATTATAACAAAATTGGATCGTTCTAAAAGAACAGTGACATTAAACATGAACATGTCTTGAGCCTGATGAAACAGGGCTGGATTTCTTATGGTTGGAAATTGAATCAGTCCTCATGAATAGTGGACTGGAAGAAAACACATTGCGCCTGTTGCTCTGATCACTCTAATTAATTCCTGAAATGTGTTACATCATAGTGTCCTGCTGCTGTCCTGTGAAAGGCTACATTGATGTCTGCCCCGACAGATGGGGTCTGTCTATTGAAACAACTCTGAATCAATATGCAGAGGGCCAGGCCACTTGCTTTGTCTGTGGAGCACTTTTACAATTATTCTTTTTTTTCCCTCCTTTCTTTTCCGCTGGTCTCTTACGTCTTTATATTGAGAAATATCCTCCATGGAAAGTGGTCCAAGAACATTTGAACAATCATCAATAAGAACTTGATTTTAAGTAGATTATGGAAATGAAAATTGATGATACACGATCAAATCTAGGAACATGCAATAATAAGCAGACATTTAAGTTACCAATCATGAAAAAGAGAACTAATTTTGTTGTTATTTTATTGAATCAGAGTCATATTGGCACAAGGGGACCGGTGATTATAATTGGAACAACATTATATTTATTTAAGGACAATGCATTTAGAAATGTGTGTCTTGTATAGTCTCCGCAGACATCATGCATTGTGAGCCCTCTACTGGCCACTGTGGGGCCAACTACTGTATTTAACCTAGTCAGATTTAAATCAATAGAGAGCCTGGAGAGATTCTCAGGGACCAGTGTGATGAACATGTCATCTACTCTTCATATTAATTAAAGGAAAATATTTCTCCTTTCATAATTCCACCAGAAAGCATCATTTTTTAATCAAAGTGGTTTGTGCTGTGATTAAAAATATATATATTTAAAAAAAAATAAAAAATAAAAAAAAAACCCTCACTAGCCTGACAAAAGTCCACTCACTTTTGGATCACAAAACTATACTTTCCACTAAAATCAGACTATAAAGTAGCTTTAAATAAGCAACTGTGAATTTTCGACCTTTTTCTTCTTCTTCTTCTTCTTCTTCTTCTTCTTCTTCTTTTCAATGTACAGAAGCCAAAGCAAATACACACAATGTTCCTTCTGTAGCTGCTGTCTTCTGCAGCTGTGATCATTTGTTTGGAGTTTATTGAAGCCAGATCAGCATTATGGTAAAAGTTGTGGGATTTACTAAAATAATTCAGAACACAATGGGTGATTTTTCAGCTGTGCCGCTGCACTTTATATAGCCTGAGGGTTTTCTTTAATGATCATGTTTCTTAATTAAGAAACAAGACACACAATTCAGTTTATACTATGTGTCTATACGTGACACAGACCGAAGTATATTGCATTCACTATGAAGTTAACCCTTAAAGAATGAAAAAGCCAGCTGGTGAAAATGATTATACAGCTTTGGGCAATCCACAGGACCCACCTGAATAACTTCATTGTGAGGACCACCTCCATATTATGGACTGCTGGTACTGTGAAGTGACCGTTACATGTAGTGTGATTAATCTCCATCTCTGGACCAAGGGCAGTGCGCATGCGCTGAAGATCTCCTAACCACATGCGTTTGCGTCAAACAGCCAGAGATAAAGAGACTGGAACCGGAAGTTTGGAAAGTTTTTCTCCAAAATAAAGCCCAAAATTATTCAGAAAGTAAATAAAATAAAGGAAAATAAAGGAAAAGTGCACCAAATAATTCAGTTTAGCTCATAGTAGCGGTTACAGAACACTTTAAAATGTATAGGCCTTTATGTTTTTGCACATTCTGTTTGATGTGAGAGTAGATGGTTACAGACCGACAAATAAACGATTTTCATAGTTTTATAAGTAAAGTAGGAAGAAACTAATTACATGTTATTTGTCTGCATGTTTACTCTGTCTACAATATGCGCCGGTCACAACACTTTGTTTTGAAAGTGTACCCGGAAGTTAGGTGCGTGATTACGGTTAACTTGACGTCGGCACTATCACGACGTTGATCCAGCAGCGGCCGCTGAGCGTCAGAGCGCTGATCCTCCTCTGAAGGCGTGCAGCACGCTGTCACACATTCACTCAACGCTGCTCGTGTTTTGTTTTTTTTTCTCTGTGTAACTCCCAGCAGGATAAAACGCTCTGCAGCTCAGACCCAACATGGGTTAGAAAGACAGCCGCCTATGGATTATCCGCTCTGTGCACTTCAGCGAGGATGATGGGGGGAAGAATATGGACTTGTTTTCGCAGAAACATCCTGACAAAGACGGGGACTGAGAGGGAATAGAGATCTGGAATCGCTGCCTTGTCTCTGTCTCGCTTTGCATCTTTCTCCTCGTTTTTGTCTGTTTATTTTATTTTATTTTTTTCTTTAAAAAAAATATTATTACTATTATTTCCCTGCGTGTGTGCGAGACAGAGAGATGTTTGCAGAGTTGCTGTGCAGCGCCGTGGCTCTGGTCCTGTATGTCAACACTCTGGGCGCCGATTTCTGCTACGATGACAGGTACTTGGATGAATGAATGACACTCAAATGTGTGTTACTAACGCCACTGTCTCCACTGCGTCTCATCACCTGCACCTTCTCACTTCTGCACAACAGCACAGACATTATGATGGGCTTCATTCATCATGTTGGCATAACTCTGAGTGAGCAGTATTTCATTGCTCCAGCAGTGGAGCATTCTCATTAACAGAACAAGCAGCTTGCCTGAAGGCTAGTATCAATTCATCAATACATTATTGTGCTTTGAAAGGCTGTTGAGTGATCGAAAGGCCGTACTGTTTCAACATTTGTATTAGCTACAGTGCTTCTATAACTTCCAAATCAGTGCTCCGTACTCACTTTATGGATCGATATTTTCAAATTTCCAAATGCAATTACCATTTCATTCCTGCAGCATCCCTGTAGTGGACAAACACCTCTGTAGGATTACAATTACTTTCCATAGGTTTGACATTCACATCAGTGGTGTGCTTGGATGCCTCGGTGCAAAGTGTTGCAGCCTCCAGAGTGTGGAGATACTCCAAGACATGAGTTGTACTGAGGAAAATAATTGATCTCCAGAGAAGAAATATGTCTTCTCACTCCACAAGCAGATGTCCCTGACCATATTCGTCCAAATGTGCAGCCTACTGAAACTTTGATCAAAGTATTTTATTATTAACTTACTTTAAAAATAGGTCTCCAACTTGTCACCCTTCACCGGGAAGCGTCAGTTTGAGAAAGCGAGCATTGGTTCAACCGCTGTAATGCTGGCTAATGCATTACTCATAGCTGGCCTTTTGATATTTGATGGCTGAACGGTTGTCAGTGCCTCAGGCATATTTATTCACCATCCATACTATGATGTAGGTCAGAGGCATCATGGTTTTCTTGCCATCAGTATATCATCTTCCTATCATGTTATAGGCTCTGCAAGTTTATTTTATAATGTTCTAATTTTTATAGATAGTAGGACACATGAATGCACCTTCTCGGGGTGGAATATGGTGTTGGTGCTGTTTATAATCCTTTTGTAGTGACAGTCTGTGTATTTATGACAGGTGTTGTGTGACTATTAAAACACAGCCAGAGGATACAACTTAGTGAACAAACAATAAATTAACCCCCTCCACATAAGCTGGTGGTGTATTTCCTTTACAACTCCGCTTACTGCTGTGCATATATAACACTTCCTGCATAACACATTCCCTGAGGCCTTTTTCACTGGAAGTCTGATTCTTTTCATGTGGTGCAGTTGCTTTGCCTTTGCACTACGCGCTCAGGTCAGATTATTCAGGCACTCCAGTGCAAAAAAGATGGTGTTCTATGTCCATAAACCTGTCAGGGAGTGGCGGCACGGTGGAAGAGGTGAGAGGCTACTGCCGCCGCTGTAGGCAGCTGCTGTGTGGCTGCTGGAGCTTCCAAGTTTTAATGCAAGACAGAAGGCCAAACCCTGATTACTCTGTGAAGAGATGTTAACAATAATGTTATTTATTACCATATGAGTTTTGGACCAAGTTAGCCCTTGTTATGAAACAGATGAGTGGCAGAGTTCTCCAATCCCAGCCAAGAGATTTAAAAAGATTTTTCTGACATTTTGCATCTACTGACATGTTTTTCATTGCAGGCTGTCTGTCATCCGGCGTTATCTGTTTTGAACACCATGTGTATGGTTCAGGCATGCAATTAGCAGCCGTCTCCTGTCCCCTCAGGCTCCACTGGGGGAGAGAGATAGAGGAAGGGTGGGAGCGACAGAGATATATAATTTTGTTAAGTGAAACAGTCCTGGTGACACACACACACACACACACACACACACAATGATCTAACTCGCTAATGGTGTATTTGAGGAGAGACAAAGCTGATGTGACTCGGTGATGGTAAAGAAGCTTCATCATGGAAAATAGTGAATGTGTGAATGATGATAAATCAAACTGTGAGGTTGCAGCCTGTAGACAAGATTTATTTTGACTGTGAATCTGGCAGTAATTAAATGGATCTCTCTGGCTATGTTTTTCATAGGTTTGTCTATTTCTTCAAGACATTAGAGGACACCAATATTACACAATGTAAAGCCTCTTGTATACAAAATAAACACATAAAGTTGATGTTTTATTTAGTGCGTATTTAAAAAAAAAAACTCTCTGCCTTCCAATGAAAGTTAATGACAAATAGTCACAAAGGTATTAAATATGGATGATTTGTCACAGTGCAACATTGATTTTCTTCTGTGAGAAGACGGATAGGGCTTCACTTGTGCTCTTGGCTGGGAAAACAGTGCATTGGCTTAACTCAGCTAGTGATTAAAAGTTAAGATTTAAGATTGTGTCGTGTGTGTAGATGTGTGTGTGTATAAAATGCCTAGGGGTTAAAGGACTGGCATGAAAGACACCTGAGGATTTGCAATGGATTGGATAGTAGTCTCTGTATGTCGCTGGAATACAAAACAAGTTGTTGCTCTCTTCCTATATATTCTTTTCAAAGAAAAGGGCACTGCATGTTCTTAATCAGATATTTCCTATCAAAGCTGGGTTCACTGGTTACACTTAAATTTGAGCAAACTTAACAGATTCCATACATGATAACCAAAGTCGCCAAAAAAACAGTTTACATAATGTTATCCTCCAAGCTGAAAAAAAAAATCTCATGCATAGCAGTTTTTGGACCCTGCAGTCAGTCACTGCCCCTCCCTCGATAAAAATGACAGGCTGGAAGAGTGGCCTGCTCCTTAGTGCCAAATTGCCCTGTGGAGCTTTTCCTCTCACTCCCTTGGACACACTCATCATTAGCACATACATGGCTTTGACACCTGCACTGGAAAATGGAAACCGTATGTCATGCCGTTCATATCTTTGCTGTTATAATCTACAGTTAGGATGGAGGGAAGGAAAGGGAGAGCCCAGATAAATGTCAGGGGAGAAATAGTGGTGCAATATTGTGTGACTTGCTGCAAGCCTGCATGCACAGCAATATAACAGCAAAACTTGGTGAAGGCGTTATTTCATTATTCGCTTGATTGTAGGCGGGCACTTGTATGTTGGGCACGAACACTTCTGATATTGTAGGAATTGAAAAGAAGTTGTGTCACAGGTTAACCAAGGTAAAATACACCAGTTGTGAAGTCAGAAAGGCAGCCAAACATCGACCTGTTTTCAAGGCATATTTCAGCTGAGAGTGCTCAACCCACGCACACTGGTTTTATGGATTATCGTTCCCCCGTCAGGAGCTGATGGATGTGATGAACTGCACCCACCTCATTTCTCTGCCCTCGTGCGATGTCGTAAAGCTTTCGACTGCGTGAGGATGTGTGAAGGTTGCGGGTCACGCTGAAGGACGCAGCCTCCCCGGGCATGGGCGATGATTTATAATGCTCAGACAGTTTAGAAAAGGCGCTGCTCCATGCCCCGAAAGCATTATTAGAAATGTCGGGATAGAGGCAGAACCCAACAATTCATGCTGATGCAGTTTGATGGGAGCTTCGACTCCAGGATGGCAAATAAGCCACACAGTGCTTTGGGCAGTGACTCATGTTTTTTAATGATGGTACCAACCCACTGATGGAAAAAAACCCAAATTGAATCTTCATTTATTTATTTTTTTATGTGTTTTCTGTGTATTTATTTTTTATTTTTGCTTAATTGAATTCTATTTTGATCATGTATTGTGGGCAGCATCCTTTGTTAGTCTTGATTCGGTTTGCCTCCTATTGCAAAGAAAAGTAAGCTGAGTACTCATTACTGTTATAATCTCAACAAATATAACAATGACAGTTGTCTGCACTGTGCACTTTTTTCCTGAGTGTGTAAGCTTTACAAGCCTTCATGTAGTTTGTGTTACCAATGTCAAGGCTCTGTGTGGTCTTTGTGAGGTGCAGACCAGCCTGCGTTGGCCTATCTGGCCTGACGTGGACTAGTCCATGCTGCTGTCTACACTCATGGGTGCCTCTTACTCAACTCTGTGTCATTGCAGTGATCTGGAACACTGCTCTCGTGCCCTATACTGTAGGATGGGCTGGTTAGCGTTGCGGTTATGTTGAGGGCCCAAGGGCGGCAACCCAGCAGTCTGGGTATCTCCACTTTTTCCCAGTCAGGCTTTCTCTGCCTGTGCCCTGTAATTAATGTCCTGCCTGCAGAGAGGGACTCACGGCATGGTTTGGTAGACATAGCTGCTCCCCTGTCTCTTTCTCTCTCTCTTTTTCTCTCTTTCTATGTCTGCCTTCCCTCCAACTACCCCCCAAAGCCTTTCAGGCCTCCAGCCTCATCATCCAACGGCTGCCTCCAGATGGTCCCGTTTGGTGAGCAGTTTAGGGTTTTTCTCTCTTCTGCAGTTTGAAGGAGAAGGTTTGAAGTGGATTCAAATCGAGGATGTGTTTGCTAGCAGTTGCCAGGATGGAGACATCAAAGTCTCTGATGACATAGACAGTGCGTAATAGATTCAGTGAAAATGGCCTCATGACTAGAGCACAGCCATATTATCTTTTTTTTTTCTCAAATAAATGTTAAATTAAAAAGACAAACAAACAGTGACACATACTGATGACCGTTGTACTAGTGATTATTTTATGGGAAGTATATCTGTTATCTATAGATGAGGAAGCTTTGATGTTCCTGTATTTCCTCCCTCAAACCACTGGGGAGTACAGTCTGTTGGCAGGAGAGGAAGGAGATGTGGGAGGCATCCTGCCTAACCTTGTAGGCCTCACACTTTCTCTAATAGATTTTCTCAGATAAGCTGAAAGGGGTGTTAGAGATTTGAGAGCATTTTACAGATTATAAACAATTACTGGGTGCCAACTTGAGACTTATAACATTCCAGGCACAGTAACTGCTACGTGTGCCCCTGAAACAAACCGAACATTGTCATTCTGATTTGCTTTCTCGCTTCTCTCCCAAGTTGCTCAATATTCCAGAAACAATCTCCTGCCATCTGGTCATTTCACAGAAATGGATGATTCTCCTTGTAGATAATGCCCGCCGCTGTGACCATCTTTACTTGAGCTACGCCAGCCTGGAAAGATCAGCTCAATGTCTAACCACAGATAGATTGGATCGCCATCATTCCTAAGCTCTCATTTTCCAACAGATAGCTGTTGAGGGTAGAAAATTGTTATTTTCACCCTTGCCACAATTGCAAGATAAGCCAGCCTGGCAGAAATGCATTTGTTTCTAAAAATATCGTTAATGAGGGGTTCTAATATGTTTGTGAGTTGCTTCCCTTACCCACAAAACCCTACAGAGTTACTTGAAGCATCGGATACTTGGATAGAGGGAGTTCATATTTAGGTCAATAGGAAACAGCTGACTAGATATGATGCTTCTTTTTCTCCCTGACTGTCATAAGACTTAGAATAAGACTTCATTATATTGTATCTTGGTTATTGAATTTCTCCTCCTGAAGTTCATTGAAAATGTTGGCCTTTGTGTTGCATTCCCTGTGGTAGGAGATAGGAAAAAATTGAATACCTGCATATTTGGAGAATGTGCAATCCAGATTTAACTTGAGAAAGTGTTTTATGTGTGCACTTCCTAACATGTTAAAAAAAAAAAAAAAGTGGAAACACACATTGTAGAAAAGCACTGCATTCCTATTGCCTAACTGGGGACTTCCATCTCTCTACCTTTCCAGTCTGGGTTGTAAGGTTTCCCAGAGACTGTCAAAACAGTTAAATTAGCCCTGCAGACTCCTGTGTGGCCCAGAATACAAAGGCAGCTTCCATTGGGTCATCTGCATATTAGTGGGTGTGACCTCTGGTGAGCTCTCACTGCTCTTGCAAGTGAAAGAGGATGTAAAAATATTATTTCCCACAAAAAAGGGGAAATATATATATATATATTTTTTTTTTTTTTGGTTTACTTGCAACACTTTGTATGACTTTCAACTAAATAAATACTTCTTTTTTAACATAATAATAAATAACAAGGGAGGAGGTATTATTGGAGAATCATATTCCTCACAGCACAAAGCACTTGGAATACTATTCACAAGAAAGAGACCAAGTGTTTATATAATTTTGCCACCATTTTTTTTTAACACTTTCAGATATTGATGTTTGCTCCAGGCTCAGAAAAGTCCTGTATATCTTTTTCTCTAATAACATTTTGACATTTCATTTTCCAGCCACCAAGCCAACGAATGGGATAACTTGTTTTAACCATTAGCTCTACAACCTGCTGTTCACACGCAAATCACTCGTCCAAGCTTTAAGTAATCCTGAATGACGTTTTACACAAATGGAACGTGCTCCTGCAGTGCCACTTGACACCGCCGGTAGCCTCTAGACCCAGATGCTGTCTAGCCTCTTTTGAAACATGATACATACATCAGTCTTAAATACCTGTGATAGCTCGATGTGGAGCTGATTATACGTTGTGGACTCCCTTTGATTACTGGATATGCCTGGCAGGTTGTAAGGAGCTGAATCACTCCTGTGATTGTCTGCTTCAGCTGACTGTCGTTTGTGATATGCTGCTGTCGGACACCAGGCCAGTGGCCTTACTGTGGGATTGCTCATTAGCAGCCACCATACCCACCGTTTCTTGAAAGCCCTCGCTGTGCTCCAGCCAGGCCAGAGCAAGCTGCTTCAAAGCTGCATTAATCAGGCTCTGATGCTTTGTAATCACCCGACTGGTATGTAGTGGGATGAGAAATGGGCCATATGTAGATGTCGGGTTAGCTGCCTGGTGTTGGATTGAGGCATTAGAGACTTTGTTTGCTGCACGGCACAAGACGTTAACCTTAGTCCTCTTTGGGTATTCACAGTCTCCTTGCCTGGCTATTTAATTAAAAGCCAACAGATAATCTCCCTTAATACATCATGTGGTTATAGCCACACACACGTACAGTATCCTCCACACAGACACACGCACACAGCGATAATAATCGCCTTAAATGGGAATAATGTGCAACACCGGACTGAATTATCCAACAAGCAAATCCTTCACATGGTCAGTATTGCATGGCAGACGTTCAAAACAGCTACTCAATAATGTGAGAAAGGCATCGGAGCTGCCAAGAAATACACTGAGTCAAAATGATTTATAAAATGCACTTTTTGACCAGCAAAATGAGATTAGTGGGATTTATAATCAAATAATATGATGCATGTGACATGCCAGCTCTGTGCATTCCTGACTATGTTTTTAAGGCGTGTATGAGCCGGCAAAGGTTAGGTTTATAAAGGTATAGGTTATGTTCCCATCATTAGACATCGGTCTCAAATGATTTGACTCTGCTGGGCTAAGTTGTTAATGGGTCTAGACAAGGGTTTGGATTTCGAGGGCTAATGCTGGCTGATGGTTCTTAAGCCGTGGCCACTCTCAGGCTCTTGGCCCTCTTCATATTAATGGGATTAACAGGACTGTGGATGAGAGGGGGCACGACGTGTAAGCAGAGAACCCTGAGCCATTAGAAACAAAAACTCCCCTGTCCCCCATAACCAACAAGGATGCTATAGTTTGCCCTTTTCACCAAGGGAGAGGAGAAGGCTACCCCTCTTCACTGAGCCTCTCCTTCTCGGTGGCCTTATTCCCTGACAAGGACCACTGGCCCGTTTCGATAAGGTTATGACACAAGTTGGCCGGTTCAGGGGTGATGCCTTTGTCCATTGTAAGACCAAGGGGTTGTGTGGTTCCTCTGTTCTCCCTGGACCCAATGAAGGAGGCCATTTGTCCCCAAATAGAGGGGAATTAAATCCTGGTTGTGGTGGCCTGTTGTTTATGTAGGACAAAGAAGCAAGACCTCAGTGTTCACTGTTTGAACAGAGCAGAAAACTGCTGCAGCTTTGTGGACCAGACCTGTCAGAACCAATTGGGTGAACTCATTAAGGTTGCATGCTCTGGTTTGCGTTTCAAAGTGGTGAGACCGAAGAAGGAGAGCAGAGCATTGACAGTTAGTGAGTTAACAAAACCTGAATTGTGTTATGAATATGGCAGCTCAACTTGTTGGGTGGCATGGGTGTTTGACTGGAAAAATGATGTGGCAGTCAGCGTTTTTGAGGAAATGCGGCTTGACAAGTTCTAAAGCTGGTTGCCAGCCTGGAAACCAGCCATCAGCTATTTTTGGCAAGGCTGTCAGAATGGTTGCCATGTTAGTTGTTTACAATTGAAGAATTAATGTTCCTGTTGGTGTAACTATTTCCATTTTTGCGTGTTACTGTTCTGTTTATCAGTCAGGCTTTGCCTCTCATAGTTGGAAGTTGCTGTTCCTCTTTCATTTTCATTTAGCTGTTGATAGTGCTGTCTTGTGTGCATTGCTGTTCCCTGTTTATTAATTGTCTTCATAAAACTGATGAAATTGTTGCAGCAGCAAAACACATTCACGGGTGTAGAAGGTCCCCCACTGAGAAACACTGAGGATATTTTTAAACATAGTACAGTGGTAAGCAGACCAAATTAAAAGGCTGACTGTAGTCTTAATTCTGTTGCCTTGAGCAACTGGGCAAGACCAATGAAGAAACAGGCTGCCAGTGAAGACAAGTGATTGAGCAGAATTTTTTAGTTAATTTGAAATTATCGTTATTGAGAACTTTTCTCTGTTGTCTGGTTTAGGTTAATTCCTTTGTGTTGGGTTTTTACTGACTGTGTTATTCTTGTGGTTTAAGTGGTTTTCAGATATGATTACAGTATCTGGTGTTTCTTAAGTGTGGTAAGTGAGTCAGATTCAGCACAGAAGGATCTGTGGTATGGCTAATTTAGCCACTGTGGGTAACCTGCTGCTCCCCTGGGGCCTGTAACATTGGGACACAAGAGAACATGTGTCCCCTGTGGCATTTATTCTTATTCTGTGTGTTCTCTAAAGTCCCAGAGTTCGACTTAAGAGCATATATCTATAGAAAGGGAACAATATTGTACCCTTTAGAGAGAGAGAGAAGAGATTGGGAGAGACCGGTCAGGTGTGTATTGTAACGCGCTTCTCTTTATTTGTGGACTCACAAACAAGCTGACAGAGCAAATTGAAGGCTGAATTCTTTTGGACCCAAACAGTCCCACATGTAGGAGTTGCCTCCTCCTCCCTCTCATCCCTCACTTCCTACCTCTGACCAGACCACAGCAATGGAGGAAGCACATCTTTTCACAAGCTGCCTCTAATTGATACTGTTCAGCCCTGGGAACCCAGTGCGTGGTTTTAGTGCTCTGCGCAATGCGTGCAAAGCACAACAGCTTGCAGTATGCCACCCTCTGGGACACCACAGGTTATTTACAACCAGACGACCAGTCTGGCCCACGTTCTCATATAGTTTCATTTAAGTAAGTTTAAAAAAAAAAAAAAACAGGCTTGGATGTGACCCTCGCCAAGCCTTTCATCGAATAGTTACACTGAGAGAGGGCAAGAGTTGAATCCAATCCAGAGCTGTAATCTCAGCCTTAGGGGGCTTTTCACTAAATGGTTGTGTGGGATATAAAAGAATGAAACCAGATATATATGTAGGTTAACTTACTACTGTGGGTACTGCCGTTTTGCTACTGTTTATTTTTGTATACCTTCGCTTTTCCTCACCAGCTACACCTGTTCCATATTCGGAGCAGTTTCAAATAAGAGATTTTATTTTTCGTGTCAATGTTTTGGGACTTCTATTTTTGTGTTTGGAGATATGTTTATGGAATTATCAAATCCAATCAGCTCAGGTGTGAATGGACTAGTTCTAATGTAGCTTGTCATGTCTTGGTGAGGCAGACGAGTCTGACATCTCTCCAGATGGAGAACAGCTTGTGTTGTATTGTATTTCACATACAGAGCCAACTCTCTCGTTCGCTCTCTTTCTCTCTAGCTGGCTCTCCCTCTCTCCGTCATCATGAATAAAATCACGCCAGTGACAGATTGATGGAATCATGATGGTTTACAGGGTTGATTTCAGTGGTTTATTTTGGCTGAGCACTGACCCTCAGTATCTGTGGCCATGGTGTTTCTCCTCATCTTTGACCTACGCATGTGTGACTTTCCCCTCTAGCTATTCTTCCAAGTGAGGTCTTCCTCTTCAGCAGGAGATGGATACACACAATTGGCTGGAGTTTATTTTTGATCCGAGAAGGAAGTTTGGATTGGGAGAAAGTGTGCGCAACTGTTTTTCCTTTACCAGCCCCTGAGGTTTGAGGAACTGGAGAGAAGCGCTGTCAGCTGCTCTGACGGAATAATGAGGCTTCTTAAATAGGCTCTCAAGAAAAATACATTTCTAATCTGAGAGAGATTGAGGGTATGCAGAACAAAGCGACTGAAGCGAGAAAAGAGAAAAGAGCAAGGCTGGCAAAAGAGAAAGATTGACTGATGGAGCATTATGGAATTAGACGGAGGTCTGATTCATGATTACTTAAGTGTGGCTGTGAAGGCCTCGAGGCTATCCGTTTCAGCCTGTGGTGAGCATGTGTTGTCCTGACTGTGAACTCCAGCTGCTAAGGGTCTTACAACATTTACCTGATGAGATGTTAAGAGGTTCCAAAACCACACCGGATCTCCCAAGAGGCTCCTCCAAACGTGTCTAGCCTGTACAGTAGATGCATTTCTTGCCACCACATGGTGGAAACATCAGCAGCTGTTTTAATTTGGAAGCAGTTGAAGAAAATCCATCCTTGGGGCCGCCGGCTTGCAAGCTTTATTTTCATTAGTGTGAGTGACTGTTGGGGTCCCCAATGAAGACACTAACCTTCAGACACATGAGGCTCACGACTGTCAAACAAACTGTCACTCAGCAACTTCAAACCATCCTTATTTCTGTTTCTCACTACCAGAAACATGTTGACCCTTACAAGTTTTTTTGCCTCATAGTCAGGATTAATGTTTTATTTTCTAAAACAAGAGCCATTATTGTGTATGGAGACAAATTAGGGTCTGAAGATAATGCCACTTATATCAACAAACTTCTTGAGGCATGTTGATTTCTGTCTGGGGAAGAAATGAAATTATCTTCTTGCTCCACTGGCAGTTTTCCTTCATTTGTGTAAAGAAAAATATATTATCAGCACTAAACACTAGATTAAATGACTTGTGCAGTGCTCTCTCAGCCTCCGCTGCTCATTTAGTACTACTCTGAAACATTTGGTAATGCAGTGCACCCATCACTCTACTTGATTGATGGAGCTGATGACTCGCTCTTGACAGCTGAAGTAAAGCAGGAAGGCCTAAGGGTACCTGCCACGCGGGTCACTCCCTCCCCCGGGACACAGTCCTGTTGTTTGGAGAGAATATATCTCAACTGTTGCTAATATTACGTCACCTCCTGAATCAAATGTCCCTGCAGCTCTTATTCTTATTCCTCAGGAGCTAGCATCTACCACCAGTAGCTCATTGATAGGTTATTGATTTTAGCAAAGGAATAATCCACCATCGTTTCTCAGTAAGTGCACAGATGGCTGGCCCTTATTAGGTGTTTAAGGATTTCATTTATTTCATCCTGCAACCTTCGCAGAACCCATACATTCATTCATTCAGTCAATGAAGTGCAAATCCATGATGAGAAATTAATGACTTAAACAGTGCAGTGCAGAACTTTTACATATAAATGAATGTCTGTTACATTCAAGCCCCTGCCAAGGGAGTTCACATAATGCTGATTGAGCCTATCACCACCAGATAAATCTCTCAGTATATTCAGTATAGAGTTTTTGGTGGGTTGGTGGTGCTGTTCTGGCCAGTAGCTCTATGGGTAGAGCATGCACACTAGAGACTTCCACCAGCCGAGAAGCTAACTTCTGATTAGCCTCTGCATGGATTAAATCATTTCAATATGCAACTCTTTTAGACTTTCCAAATGCTATCGGACCAAATAAATCAAATTCTGATAGTGAAACGAGTCATTTTGTGGGGGTCGTGTGATGCTCAAAACAATTTATGCACGCATTTTACTTTTGCAACAGTAGCGACAGAGTAGGCTATAGAGGAGCTTATGATGTGTAATTAAACTCACTGCCAGAAGGGGGACACAAAAGTCCCCCACCCCAGCTTTAAATGTTTATTGTCTGCAGTGTCGCAGCAGCATTCATTTGTATATAAAAATATATTGTCTGTGGGTGTGGTTATCATCCTAAAATGGACCAAAGTTGTTTTGTTTATGGCCAGAGTTGAACTGTGTAAGCACAAGGAAATATAATTACATTAGAATGTTAGTGTTTAGTGTGTGATCTGTTGCATGTGGCCGACAAGTACAGATCAAATGATGTAGAAGATTATGGTGTATCTCACACTTTACTGTTTAAGACGTGTGGTTGTAAATCACGTGGATGAATGATGGATACCGGTTGTCAGAGTGAACAGATGAGTTGGCAGGACCCACACTGGCATGTTTGCCTGCTCAATGAGCTTTTAATTTGCGGTAACGACTTGACATCAGCAAATTAGGGTCTTTTTGAAAATCAGAAGATCAGACTTCTGTGGAGGAGTAAGGCGTAAAGTAAAGCGTTTGTTTCACATGCCTGTTTTCATGACTGTTTAAGGGACTGAACGTTTTCTGCAAAGTACAGAAAAGTACAAAGGAAATGTGCAAAAAAAAAAAAGGTTTAGCAGCATCTGGGAAAAAGCTGTGGCATTAATCGCGGAAATTGTCCTTTTGTCTGTTGAGTCAGTGTTATTGGACCTCTCGGCTTGTTTAAGAACAATTTAAAGTGGCTTCCATGGCTAGTTTCTTCATCCTTACTGTATTTATTTATTTAACACACATAATTATCCCCTGCTCTCTGTTTGGCTATTTATACACATTAGTTTTTTTGTAAGTGTAATTGGCTGTTGTTTTCATGGGAAGTTTGTGTTTTACACTAAATTGCAAACTTGGCTTTCACCCTGTGCAATTACAGTTTCCCATATGAGAGGCATGATTAAGCTATGCCTGGTCTCCACAACCTTCTTAACACTAGGTAAGCTGTTTTAGTTAACCAATATTTTACATGAAAATAAGAATATTTAAGTAGAAAATTGAATGTATTGCTCAAGTTTTTGTCTTGACAGTGATACTACATGTTGCCAAGGCCTGATAGTTTTACAATACACTGTCTCAGTATGTGTATAGTTGGAAAGGACACATTCTGAGCTGTGCTATAATCACATAATCATCATTATGAATGATCTCACGGCACTTGTTAAGAGGACCTCTGGTTTTCTTCAGGAGATCAGCTCTGGTGTCTCTCATCATGTCCACACTGTAAAATGTAACCTGTTGTTTTAACTTCAAAATATGGTTTTTAGGTTAAATCAACAAATACTAATAGTTCTTTTAACGCCACCAAAAGTTGTCTTGACTAAATATTGTATGTTGTATAGACAGCCCGTCCTCACAAGAAAAATGACAGTATACATCTAAAATGAAGGCCAGCAAAAACAACTTATAGTTACGTTGACACCGTCTATCTGCTGTAGTTATTATGACCCAGGGAAGTTACGCAGTTAAGATGACGTTTAAGGTGGCTTGATCAGATGGCAAAAGGTGAGCTTTGCTGCAGGAGACCAGCTGTTCCCTTACTTCCAACCGCAAGTCTGTGCGCTTAAAAAAAAGAAAGAAAAAACTATAGTCATGGTGTTCACTGTTGCCATGACAACAAAGGTTGTGTAACTTAAAGAGAGTATAAACCACGTTTCAAGTCATCATTTTAACACAAACCATGATTTTCCCCCAATTCTAACCAAATGTTTTTTGTGCAAAAACCTAACCAGACTTTAACCACAATGCTGTCAAACCATAAAATACCTCTTCTTACATTTGGCTCTTTAAAATCATAATATAGCAGATGGATCATTCATGTGCACAGTTGCATTATCAAAACAGTTTTGGGATATACTCATTAATAAAATAGACTATTCCTCCCAAACCTGAATAATTTGCAGATTAGTCTGACTTTGTCTGAGGAGGCTTTCTGTATAACAGACAGAGGACTCCCAAGGGTGAGTCAGCTGCGGTGGCAGTAGACATGCACATGTCTAAACCAGATTAAGAGTTTAAACCTTTTAGTCCCCAGTTGTGTGTTGGTTAAACCTCTCCTAATTTGGATCCATAGATTTCATGAGAGGGATTTTTTAAGGCAAGAATGTGCTGTACTGTAAAATCTCTCAAAAATGTCAGTTTTATGATTTATGATTAGGATTTCATAACTAAACAGAAGGCTTAAAAAGAAGAACCCCTAAGGCCAGGTACATTTGTTCTTGATCAGACAATTCATCATAGAAATAATGATTTAAATGATAGTGTATCAAATTCATTCATATCAAAATCATTTTGCTGGAAATACAGTGATAAAACCCAGTTCTTCTCTTCTCCTTCATTGCATGCACAATGCTTTCAGCTCAACACAGTTATACTTTCTGACAGCTGGAAACCTTGAAGCAGAGGTCACTTGCATATTCATAAACCTTGTACAGTTGACCTACCAATGTCTGTCTGCATTTTCAGATCTGAACATTTTTATGTCTGTTGATAATGTAGTGTGATAACTGCATTATTGAGGGCAAATCGCTTTTTTTAATGGGGCAACTGCTCCCTGCATTAATACATACCATGGTACATTGTGTATCATTATGAATCTGGAGTTGTCGATTTTGGTGCAAGTAAACACTATTAATCAAACACTTGGACGCCACTATGACCATCATGTAAAATGTGGAGCAGCTGATAGCTTTCACCTTGTCAATCCAATACAGACAGTATGATGCAAGTTTAGCTGTGTGTGGTGCAACCTTTGGCTGATCTATGCGTCTCCCTGCCAGCCTTGTGTAGTAGCCAGCATTAGTTTTACTGGAAAAGCCGCCTTTCCTTATTATGATGAGACTTCATAAACATTTGATATGTTCAGCTGCTTTGCTCATTTTTTAATGGAATGGAAATTGGAATGTTTTTCTGTTGCCCTCATTAGCAAATAGGAGGTCAAGCATCTTGTCTTAGCAGGAACACACAGCGTGCTGCATGATTTTAAAACAGAAAATCAAATATGAAGTCATACTTGATGCCTTGTGGTGATTACTGCAAATGATGCAAATTAATGAGGAAGACTGCCGTCCAGCAATGTGACACAAGAACATGATGCTGTTTCTGAATTTACTGAATCACATCTAAATCATTAATAAGTGGAAATATCTCCAGCATCAGTCAATCAAATGCCAGACACAAACACTATTTCCTCATGCAGTGTATGTCTAAAAAGTTTGACAGCATGCCCTTGTTTGCATTATTTTCAGCAGTGTTGGTTAGGTTATAACTGTACTGTAGCTCAGTTTGTAATGTGTTTATGGCTGGTGGGACTTTTTGTTTATTTGAGCCAGATTTAAAGCTGTTTATTCAGGACCAGCATCTGCAGTATTCAGGAGCCCAGTATGATAATTGTGAAGATGTATGTGTTGGGTAAAATACCAGCTCCGGGTTCAGCATTGTTTACCTCAAGATATTTGGAGTAGCTAAATTATCTGCTTTCTTACTGACAACCATGAAGTGATTGCACCTGGCTCACTTTGAACAGAGAGTACCTGTTTTTCTCTGAATGCCTTTTGATTTTGAAGAGCTGTGATTATAACGGATATTGACTACTTGAGAGTAATTACCCTGTTGATTTTCTACCCAGCATCAGAAGTGAATAGATTGAAATAGAGCCCAAATCACTGTTTCACAAAGCTCAAGGTGCTCAAATATCAAATGTCTTGTCTCAAAAATATTCAGTTTATGGACGTTTTTTCTCAAAAAATAACTAGAAAGATTCATTGACTGCTGAATAGTTTATTCATTTTCTGAAAATCAACTAATCAATTAGTCAACTAGCCTAATTGGACTGTACTTCCAAGTAAGGATTGTAGTCATCAAATACTAATCTGTCAATTAATGTTCATGCCCACGGTCTTCAAATCACTTTTGCAAAACGCAAAGATATTAAGTTCACTATAAAATTAGATTAAGAAAAGCTTAAAATCCTCATATTTAAATCTTTGTTTAAAAGTTGTAAATACAGTTTGCCTGGAAATTACTTAAAAGCAGTTGCCAAAAAAAAAAAAAAAAGTTGCCAATGAATTTCTGTCAATTTCCTAATAAGTTAATCGACTTGTTTCAGAAGTAATTCCTTATGTCCTTTTTTTAAAACCTTCATTGCCATAAATATGTTTAATCCTCACATAACATGATCTTGCCTCCATGACAGTAGATTCAAATCCATGTTTCTCTATAGAGTTGTTCACATTCTCTTTCAAGACGATTGTTAACTTTTCAGGCAGCTAGAAATGTTTTGTGCCAGTACTATAATAATATATTAGTCATTATATATAATTCTGTGTAGGTCAGTCAGTTCATGAGTAAGCACAGGTTTATATGAACCAATCATAGAGCCAAATTGACTGATAGAAACATACTGCACCACCTTGCCCCACAATCAAAGGCTGCTAATAGACCTAACCAGCAGGCAGCTGGTAATTGATTTGTTAAAGCCCCTGCACGGGCTTGGTGGATGAGATGACAAGTGCATTCCTGAGGCGTAGCTGAGCGTAGGGAGCGATGAGGGGAAAAAAGAGGTCCATGACCCACAGGAAGATCAATACTACATGAAAAAGCTGTGGAAATGGTGCTCCAGTTCATTGTTCTCATTCTGGTCTTTGCTATCAACCAACCATATAGCTATACTACACTTGTGATGTTATTACAAAAAAACAGTGACACAGGCCATTTGTTTTTACTGGCCATATGTTTGACCATGTGGTTTTTCATGCTACAGGCAGAGAAACTTCCCCTCATTGTAAATGATATCAAAGACATAAAATGCAATGTGAATCTCAAACAAAGGCTGTCAATATACCATGACATGGAGTCCCACTGCAAGGGAATACAGAAATCACAGACTTGAGCTATTTTCCATTCGGGTCAAATTCTTCCTTTAGAAGTCAACACAAAGATTAATAACCACAATTCTGCTGTATTAGAAATAGATGAGCTCACATCAGGATGTAGGCTGACTGCAGCGTCCAGTATAATACCTGATGTGAGAAAATGGCGCTGCCTTGTGTCCATTAGTTCTACCAAATACTGACATTTGCTCAGGGCAAGGCCTGAATAATTTGTTAGTATAACATGAATAATACAAGCAAAGGACACTAATGCAGGGATGATGTTGCATACTTTAGGAGCCTCTTTGGGTTGTTGCTGAGAATTTTAAACAAGCTTTTCATCTGTTTGCATGTGCAGAATCATACCATTAAGTGCCTTCCTACTCAGCTTTTTCCAGCTAAAAGAGGGGATAGGTCAATTTCGAGTACACTTTTCAAGTCATAAAAATCCATATACAAGTATTTTTCTTTGGGGTTTTGAGAGAGTTCCTAGTCCTCAGGAAAGGGGGTTGAAGGATTGGAAGGAGTAATAGCTCACTTTGCACCTCGTAAAAACCTGTGAGCACACCTCGAGTGGTGCTGCTGCAGGCCTCTCACTGAAGGTCTCTCAAATGCAGCCTTCAAACAGTCCCCAAGGATTATGCAAGTGGTGAGGAGGGTAGCCCAGAGGATGCTCTGCTGACGATTTGCCTTCACAACACTGATAGGTGTGTTTAGTCTTCTCCTGTGTCCTCCACCATGAACCACAGGTTAGTATGTGCAACACAAGGATGACAGGACTCCATGAATACCTGTTTGCTCTTTCTCTCTTCCCCTTCCTCATTTATTTTGTAATTGATAGTAGTGCACAGCCTTCTCCTGCTGGCTCCTCTGCATGGCCACAGCTGCCAGTCACATACTCCTAAGTGCTAAAGCGTGTATTTCTTAGCCACAAATGCAAGAGTCTGGCCTGAACCCTTGGCTACTGAGCTGACCTAAATGTGTGCACTGTGTAGTATTTAACCCAGTTTGCGTGATTTGAATTTTTAATAACTGCTAAGTTCCAGGAATGCACTCTGTTGCTTTGAAATAACAAGCACAGCAGAGAGAAGGGTTTCCATTGCATTTACCGCAAGTGATTTCATCCTTCTGCAGCGGTTCACCAACACTCAGTCATGTATTGCACAAAAGGAAATGGTTTTCAGAAGACAATAGTCATATTGATTATCTGAGTTCAGGGGAACCAAACGGAGAAATTAGTCCTTTTCAGATTTATGAATTTCAGTGGCAGTGGAGCAATCTTATTACTGTGAAATCACTTGCTGATATTTGGTGCTGAAAGGAATTTTCATATTAAATATCAGTACCAATATTCAGTATATGTATCAGTACCATATCATTTATCAAATGTAAATGCAAAGTCTGCACTAGGTCGAGCTTCTCAAATCAGACTATTTGCTGCTTTTTCTGTTTTTAACATGGACTATAAGTCAAACAAAAGAAGCAACGTGAAGCCCAACTGAGATTCATCAACAAAGGTTTGCTAAGATATAATGAAAATACTAACATTTTGGCATTTAGGAAGTAATATTCACTAGGTTGTCCCCCATCATAGGTAAGCCTGTTTGCATGCTAACACCTGGTTATTATTTAGCACTAAACACATGGGAAGGTCAAAAGAATTGGACAAATTTACATTACAAGTCATTGAGTTAGTGGAATTGATCCTCTAGGAACTTGGAATATCTGTAGATGTCACAGAAATCCGCCCATTAGTTGCAACAATATTTTACTCCAAAAAACTGAAGAGGAAAGAAAAGTTTGGAGTAGAACCACACTGCTAGCGTAGCTAAAACCATGGCCAATGAAAAATTGTAATTATAAAAAGACAAATGTGTTGCTCTGCACCTGGGCCGTAAGTCAAGATATAAGAGGGAGATGTATGTAGGATGCTAAAGCCAAAAATGTTTGACCTAGCCATAATTCTGAATTATATATGGCTGAAATGAATTCCTTCTTCCCCTTCTTAATTTACCAACTTAGTCTAGGTCATACAGGCCGGTAAATCTTTCCTCTGAGAAGGCCCGACCTCCTCTGAACCCTGTTATCAGAGATCTGACACACTTGCAAGTTCATATCATTAAGCCTCAATGCTTTGTTCACATCTGCATGCAGCTGTGTCTTACAAGATCCCTCTTTATCTCTCTTTCACTTTAACACGTTCTGCCCGCCGCTGTGCGTCCTTTCATCATTAGGTATGCTGCTTGCTCTTAATTAGGTACATCAGTGAATTAAGGGTTCACTGGTGCTAATTTGATCTGGCGGTATGCCGGAGATGATCTCTTTCTCCTTTTCTGTATCACTCTCACGTATATAAACACAGACACACGCCCACACAGATTTCTGATCCTGATTTGTAGAGCACCTGAGTTGAGGGTAGTCATGAAACTGCGCCACAAATATCCTTTAGAGACATTATATGCAGGTGTTAATTGTTCTGCAAGAATTCATGTCGCATTCATCAAACAAGACAGCTACTGCATGGGAGTTTACCCAGCGGGGCTATTATTTTTCTTCTTTTTTTCATTCTCATAGCAACATTTTATTATTAACCATTGTTCTGTGGCTGTAATACCTTACAAATCCATTTCTTTGATGTTCTTTTTTAACAGCTTATCCCTTATATTATGTCACTATTCTGTACTATCATAAGCTGCTTCCTCAGGTGACTAGCGAGGGAAGTTTGTTCATTCCCACAGTAGTCTTGAATATATCATCACAACTAATCTGCTTCTGAGAGGAGATCAGAAACCGGGCCCAATGTAATTTCTCAGCACCTCACCGCTTCAGTCATTACCACAGCACTGGCAGCGAAGCGAACATACACCTTCTTGTCAACATGTTATTTTTGAGATTACGGTTTCCTCAGTCCTTCATGAGGAAATTGGGTTGACACAGTGAATTTCTTTCCATTTAAGCAGCCTTAATACTTAATGCTGTTTTGTCTGCCCCTGGGGCCCCGCTGACTGCTGAAAAAAACTTAGTGTTCATGTAAAACACTGTAACCTGATCCTGAGCCCCCGAATAGTAGGCGATGCAGCTTCCCAAGAAGACACATAAATAGAAAACCACCCAGTAGACAATGTTAAGAACAGCATGTGCATGTTTAACACCTATAAATATCCAAGGTGAGATCATCTTTTTGCTCTGGTTGGCAAATTATGGGTGATTGAAGGAACTAAAGGGACTTAGACAGTGATGCTATCTCAGTTTATTCTACTGCCACCACTTTGGGTATGATTCAGTTTTAATAAAATAACTGGGAAAATGGCAATCTGCGTATTTTATACACTTTAAGCATTTTTAGTGAATGATTTTCGTTCAATAGCAAAAAAAGAAATGAAAGTGTCTGCAATGAAAAATCTCAGACTAGCAGTTCTTGGGTTGTCTCTTGGATACACGCTCAGAGACAAACTGTTACTATGGTGAAGGCAACCAGTATATTCTGACGACATATACTCCATCACAAGAATGAGGTTGGAAAATGTTTACAAGACATCATCTATTGTGCGCTGAAGGACGTTATTTCTTACTCCCTGGTGAGATAATCTATTTTCACCAGCAACTTGTCACGCTGGAGCCACCCGAACAGAAAATCTAATCCCAACCCGCTGGATGATGGGCCTTTGAATCCTTCAGGACTGCTGATAGGGATTGCCTTTGCGTTCATTGGAAAGCCGTTCAAATTCAACAATGTGTGTATTTGTTTGCGCATATTGAGGCTGTGTGTGTACGTGCACGCTCGTGTGAGTAAACTCTTGTGTGTGCCTTTTTATGAGCTCGTCTGAGTGATTTCCCAGTGAGAGTGCGTTTTACAGCCGGATTCCTCCAGGATGAGTCTGACTGTTTGATAGAACAGCCCCATGGTGGCCTCCAGTCTCCAGTCTAATGAGCATTGTGTCTAACAGGTGGTCCATCAGAGCACTGAGAACAATAGGAATTAGGCTGTTTGTATGTACATTTCTTGTTTTCTTTGTGAAGAAGCTTTATTTAGACCAAAATTAGTACTTTTTTTCTCCATCCAGTGAGGAAATTGAATCATAAAAACAATATTTCTTGAATATGAGATTGGCAGTCTAAGATGTACTGTGAATGTTGAAACAGATTCATAAAAAGCGTGAAAGGAAAGGTAGTATTGGTTGGTAGTATGGTTAATTGACTGATCTAAGGTTGTTGCTGTTTCATACAGTGTCTGACTTCTACTGTGAACAAGCCGCTTTGTTCCATGATCCCACTATGAAGAGCTTATAAAACGGAGGCACAATTTACACAGCTGGAATAAAAAAAGCTGTAAAAGCGTTAATTGTTTCCAGTTGCACTTCCAGTTTATATGATTGTACACAAGATGGATTTATTACATATTTTTTGCAAAAAATTGCAGTTGTATAATATTAAGAAACAATTGTTTTAACACATCTAGTAGTCTAAAAGCTTAACATTGTGTTGGCAGCCATCCAATATAGTTCAATGGTTAACAAAAATAGGAAAAGCTGCATTTATTCTCCCTTTCCTCGAATTTTGAATGAAGGTTAAATACATAAATAATTCTCCCTTTGTTGCTTCTTGCTGTTAATGATAATTATAAAGTTATTTGTAAAATTCTCTCTTACTTCTCTGAACTTCATTTATCCAAGAAGGTGTGTTGAGATCATAATCTCTTTTTGATCTCAACACTGATCTCTTACAGAACCAAGACTTTCACAGACAGAAAAGACATTGAAGAAAAGCCATCCAAACATTAAAAATAAAAAAACATGCCAATGTCAACAGTGAGAAACAACAAAGAGGTTTGGCTTCACTACCCAATTGTAGCTGCTTCCTTGGTACACATGTGAGTATGAAGAAACTCTCATCTTCATGAGTCTCCAGTCTGCTGTTTTATCTGCGTTATGTGGAACTGCCTTTTTTCCCCCAGCATTCCTTATCTCAAATTACACCTCATTACACTAAGTATTAATTGGGTTTAGTGAGGTTAATTACTTAAATCATACTTATATCTAATCACGATAATATCTCTGTCGATGCGAATTAAAAAAACAAACGGAGATTACAGTTTGATAATTCTTTCAGACAGCTGACAGCTGGTGTGTCTGTTTACTTGGCTGGTTAACAGAGAAGTGTTTCACTTAAATTGTATGTAAAGGATTTTAAATGTTATCACTTGCATTAGAAAATAAAACTTATTTTTCTTTCTTCTACAGTTATTTATTTTTATCTGATCTACTGCTTCACATAGTCCTCTGCTTCTTTTCTTTTCATAGCTGCATTTTAATCCATCTGCTAGTTGACTACATAGTACATCAGAAACAAAGGATGACTGTCTTTTGTTTGTTTTGGAGTGAGCTTATTAAATTATGTTGTGCTAGAATGCAGGAGCTCTGGGTGGGGTGTGGTGGGGTGGGGGTGGGGGTTCGTACCTCCCGCCACTTCCCCTCAACCCCTTCACCCCCTCCCCCCATCTCATACATGCATTGCTGCAAGCGACTTCGAATGGCATCTGATTTAAAAGCTTGTGAATAATTCCTGTGAGGTTGTGGTTTGTAGGTCATTGTGCCATTATGGTGCGTTCCTGGTCTGTCTGAGGGAGGATATATGCATATGTGTGTGTGTGTGTGTGTGTGTGTGTGTGTGTGTGTTGGTTGGGGAGGGGGAGAAGAAGCATGAGGAAGGCCTTGTTGATTTGTCTGGTTGAAGCATCGTAGCTTTTCTCGACATACTGCTGTAGGTGGACACAGAATGAACCCACCCACCCCCTCAGGGTTGACCCACAAATCCCTGCTAGGAAACAAAGGGATTATGGACAAAATAGACTAATCTACTTCTGTGTATTTACTTATGCAAAGTGTTTGTCACACAAGCCTTGCCATCAACTCAGTCTTTTAAATATTGTTTTTATTTCATTTATTTTATAATCTAAAGCTGCAATTTCTGTATATTATAGCAAAGAAAAGAAAAAGCTGCATGTTCCAGTCTTAGAAGCCTTTGTTTTCTTTATTTGGGATACTTGAGAAGGAACACTGGGCTTGTAAGGGGCCACCTGCAATAACAAATTACTCCCCAGTGTGTAGAAAACATCTAAAAGCAGCACTCAGGGTGATGTTTGTCTTGATTTGTTAATATTCTGCGTATGCCTGAGGGCTGTGCATGAAATATAGCTGGAGGTGCTGCAAGATGAAAAATATACCTTTTGTGAAGGGCTTCTTTCCAGCCAATTATATTCAGTAGCACATACCAGGAATGACAGTTTGTTACTTGGACAAATACTCAGAGACCAACTTTCCCCTCAAAATGGTATTTCTGGCCAGCTCATCTCAAACATCTTTGATCTCTTTTTTTTTTAGTTTATAGTTTGATGTCATGTCTTTATCTGCCGGTGAGGTGGGAGTGAAGTGATGGGGAGCGCAGGAGACTGAATAAGGCTGAACTTATCACCTTGTCTTTGGCTAGAATGATTGGGTAGAGATTTTCGCCATAGCTGGCTCTGCTTCATTTGTTTAAATGTTCCTGTCTTGATGGTGTGATACGGTGTATCCCAGGCTAATTCAAAAAGTCCAGAGAGAAATAAGCTGAAGGATTTCTTCTGTAATACAGGCTAGCCAAGCGTGAGCAGTTGGAAACAGATACAGTAAAACCTTCTTGGCTGGGATAACTTTATTGTTCTTCCTCAGATATCCCCAGACATTTAGAAATTAGACTACACGTTGTTTGCGCGTACTGTTAAACTGATTGTTTCCCTCCACTTTGTACCATTTGGCCTGCCGATGAAAGATTCTGTGATATTCACGTTGGGTGATATTTATCTTAGAGGGAAGAGCTTTGATTTTGCACCACAGGAAGAACATGTGGGTAGTTTCAGTGCTGTATAGTGTTTGAGTCATTTCCAGACCCAGATGCTGGACCTGGGTGGTCATATCCATAGAGATGTTGCACAATCCATGTTTACTGTCTTCTCATTTGTCGACCAAATATTGTTTCTGGTTTGAGCAAAAATCAACCTTACACACAGCTGGAGAGTTTAACTAGTTGACCACAGAATTTAACAGACAAAGCCGCTAAACTATCATAGTGATATTTCCTCTCCAGATGTTCTAATGATGGTCTCACCAGCTCCCACCACCTCTGTTTTTATAGGATGTCCACAATGTGAGCCAGATGACTTTTTCTAACCTGGCAAATTGAGGGTGGAGCAAGACACTTTGGAGAATTTGGAGACATGCCGTATTATTTTTATATTATTTTAGAGATGAAACAATTTGCAGTAATAGAATTAGTAGTAGAAGTTATTATTTCGCCTTGACCTGGTTCCTAATCACGAGGATTTGCCACTTTGTGTCCCATGTGACAGCAAATTAAATGATGTCTCCTGTTAAGTCCGGCACCTGTTTTGTGCAGCAAGAGTTTTGTGGATGTACGTTCCACTTGGTAATGGCTGATGTCCATGAAAAGTTCAGACATGGTTTCTTTTCTCAGCCTGCAGGCTTCTTATAGAAGTCTGAGTTTCTCTGCTCTCTCAGTGCTACAAGAGTGGCCCTCTGGTGACTTGTTGATCTTGTTACTCACAAAGTAAACACACTTCAACTGACTTGTTCATTTTATCACTTAAATGCTACCAAGAGATTAGCCTGGATTCAAAAAAAAAAAAAAAAGCTTTTACAGCTGCGGAACATAAACTATCATATTTTACAATATCAAGACACACCCTGTCCAAGAGCAGAGAGCATTTTGTGTTCTTGGATATTTAACCTTATCTTTGCTGATTTTCAACATGGGCTGTTGCATGAAAACTGGAGTGCTGTAAAGCTTCTCGAGCACATCCAGACCACTCCCAGGCATCTATCCCAGAGTGTAACAAGCTGTTGAGTGCTGTTTGAAGCGTGCATGTCTGTGTGCTATACCTGCTCAGTGCTGACAGATATGTAGTGACAGTTGTGAGGTATAGCCTGCTAGACAGCCAGGACAGGGATTGTAGTGTCTGATGAGAGGCATCAGCAGCCCTTTCTCATCTGCTGTTAGCAGCGGATAATACAGCTCTAAAGCCTCTTGTGTAAGAGCCATGGTCACCGAAGACAGGACGGGAGGGGAAAGGGAATGACGTAAATGTTATCCTCTTCTTCCTTCCATTCTCCCCTGATCTCTGATCCTGAGCAGGAGGTTAGCAGGTCTGCTCCGCTGACCCTAATTCCTTAAGGAAAGGTTTCCTGAGAAGACAGTGCCCACTCCCTGCCCCCTTTCTGCAGCTGACCTGGAAACAGCGCAGAGAGCAGCTGACGCAGAGACACAGGCTGCGTAGGAGACGCTGGAGGGCCTGAACTGCCTCATGGTTTTTGATCTGATGAAGGACATGGCTCCATCTGTTTCCTGCTCCAGAGGGTTGTAGCATTCGCAGTCAGATCGGATGAAGACAAATGAATAAACGGAAGGATGAGTCACGGCTTTATTCCCATGTTATGACAACTTCTTCTGCTTGGGTGCGTGGGGCTGGAAATATTGACATGTTTGTTAAATGACTTTGAGGGTGGTTGTGTGTCAGGCATCATTTTGAATAGATAAACACACACAATAGACAGTTCCGTTGTCAACATTTCTCTCTATAACTGTTTACCAATTCAACATGTCTGTGTTTACTTGGTAGGGTTCCATTGTGTGCCCCTTCAATAAACAAGCCAACTCAAAATGGAGAACATAAATACTTGTTGTCTTCCCCTCAGGAAGCCATTTACTTCTCGGTAGTCTTGGCCGGTTCTTTCACTCCATCATCCACCTCCACGCTCAAACTCATCTGTCTCCTTTCTCTCATTCTGTCCTCTTGTCTGTCTTCCTTCAGCACCTGTCAGTTCCATTGTCTTCCCCGAAGAAGAGCCAACCCATGCAGGCATGCTCCTACGACCTTATCAATGGCCCTCTCCCAACAGGGCGGGTGCCTTTGTTCCTTGAGCCTTTCTTACCAGGTTTTGGGGCAGTCAGCAAGGGGGCATCCGTCTTCCCATTGAAGGAGGCGTGGTGCTCGGTGCTTGCTGGGTGTGATAATGGACCACACATGGTTGTGCTCCAGCGGCTCACCAAGACTCGGGCCTCGGTGCGTGGGCACAGGCTCCGGTCCTATCTCCTCCCCTCCAGCCGGCCCACAAAGCGCTCTTCTTCTCAGGCTTTTGTCTGGGCCCTTTCACTTAGCCTGAGCTCCGCTGGGGCCTTTGTCCTCCTATCTAGGGGCCCAGTGCCTCCGTGTCCACTCCCTCAGCTTTGTTCACTTCACCTACAATATGCCACCAACAAGTATTTCAGAAATGCAATGAATGCAAGTCTTTCTGTCACTGTGAATGTGCCTCAGTAAAGACAGAGAAAAGGGGTTTTTGATTTCATGTTGCTCAGAAGGTTTTGCTGATGATTTGGGCAGTTTATTGAGCTGAGCTGATGATGTAGATAAATTCATTACGATACAAGAGGTAAAAGAAATTCCTGCCTCCTTTTCCTTACTTATAGAGAACATGACATGAGACTCTTGCTCTGAGGAGGTTAATTAACATTTCATTATCACTTTTCATTAGTGAAGGATTGCTTTTTTACGCATTGCATTTGGTTTAAATTAACTGCAAGTATTACTAGTGAATTAAAACCTCATGCACACTTGCTTTACCAAAAACTCAACAATACAGAGCTGACCTCAGTCAGCAGTCCCCAGCGGTTGAGTAACCTCCATCACAGACCACATGAATCCCAGAAAGGGCTTTTTTGATCAAACCTGTAGACATATTTATCATACTTGACTAAATTAAAGAGCCAAAAAACAGGCGTCAGAAGTCTGGACTTTTTATGAAAACTATGTCCCTCTGTCTCCACGTCCACTAACATGTCTGACTTTGCAACCATAAATCTTTATATCTAAGGCTTATTAAGTTTCTGTTTTTTCTTTTTATCTACGGAGTGAAGGTTTTTGATGTTTGACACACATGTCAGGGAGGTTTAGTTCTTTCTTTCTTTCATTATACTGGAGGCCTCGCTAATTTAGAAAACTTCTGTCAAAGCCTAACGATGGTACCACCCTGACACTTTATTACCTTAAGGAATATAGGATGGTAATGATGTAAATTTAATGAAATCCCCATCCTTCTTTCCTCGAATTTCATTGCCACCGTTTTAAATTGTGAAGAGGATGTCATTTTATGTCCCTCATGAAATCATTCACTAGTTTGCTCTGGTTTACCATACGAATGGCACTGATTTGTTGGTGCTGCCCCGCTGCCTGCACAGACCTGTAAGAATGAAGCGTAACATGCAATTTTTAATGCCGGTCCACTGAAGAAAAGTCTTCTGCAACACATGGTCCTTTGTTGTTCTGCCGCTAACCAGAAATACAGTATGGGGAAACATCAAAGAGAAACAGCTACCTCCACAAGGCTTGAAAGAAATCTGTTTTTTTTTTTCCTGTTTCACTCATTCAGGTCACAGTGCTGCCTGTAGTATATATGTTAAAGTTTAAATAAAGTCCAAGTGAATGTAATGGTAAGTTAAAAAACTTTAATTTGCATTTGAGTTAGATTCTTTATAATATCTGTCTGATCTTTGTCAAATTTCCAACCTACTTTGCTTAGTGTCATTTTATTGTCACTGACTCAGTAACATCAGAGCTCAGTCATACACAACTTTAGTAACCCCTCATCAAAAAAATATGAGCTACGAAAACCTCTGAGAGCAGTGTGCTATCCTTACTTCCACATTTGTAGTTGGATTTTTATAATATTTCCTGGGTCTTACATTACAGACCTCATTTGAGCCAAAAAACAGAAAAAACAGTAGTTGCATGATTAGTATTTGATCTCCTCCAGCTCCTGGGACTGTTTCTCAATTTCAACACTAACCCTATAGGCTCTCAGGGAAATATTGAAATCGAGCAACGCTCCTTGGGGAGTCACATGACTCTGATCAATTACGCCAGCCAGTTAGGAACAAGAAAACAAGCGGCTGTCTGTTTAACAATCATGCCTGCCCTCAGGATAGAGACATTATAGATTGTTGTTGTGTGATACCTGCTCTCAGAAGGGGAGACTGAGCCAACACATCGATTACTGCTCACTTTATCCAACTGATTATGTTCAGTTTGTTCCAAAGTAATTCAGAGCTAATTATACAGCCTCATCAACATGTACTGTATGTCACACTTTTGTTGTTTTATCATTATCTTATTTATTTTATTGTAAATGTTGTAGAATGTGACATTTTCTAAGCCCACCATTGACTGTGTTGAACAAATGGTTTGAAAAAATCCAATAGTGCTGACTGCTGCAGTATAATGCTGCATCTTAGTTTGGAATTCAATTTGGCCCGACAATGGAAACTGAGGAAAATTGCCTCTGAATGTTATTGACTCAGAGAAAGAGATTAGCTTGGGGAAAGCCTTTTGTGGTGCAGTGACACAAGTGACAATACAATACAGAGCGACAAAGACACAGGAGGAAACATTACTGTTAATGGAGGTTTTCCATTCTTTGTCATTTCAGAGCACAATTAGCCACAATGAAATGCTTGTAAACCTGAATGTGTAATAGTAAAAATACCTGATATTATTTTCACACATCTTAGAAATATTTCTCAGATTGGTCCAGAAATATCTAGTTTACATTGTGAGTAGCACAGGTTTAACTTAATTTTAAGGAAAATCAAGAAGGGATAATGTGTTAAGTTGTACAGTTTTGCACTCATGCACTTGTGCAGGGTGCATAGTGTACATCCCATAAAAGATTAGCTATGTGTGACAATGGTGAGCACATCAGCAGTGAGCAACTTGTGTATGACCAGTGTGTTTACTTGTGCTGTTGTTTTTGTATTTGAGAGATTCTACTCTTTTTTAAATGGAAAACTAAATGAGGAAATCCAAAGTCTGTAAAAAGCACAGGCACTAGTTACAGAGGCGGTGCGGTTTGTGTGATTTGGTGGCTGTAAAATATCAAATGCGTAAATGAGCTCCTTCGCAAAAATGCAAAATGGCACCATGTGGAAGACAAAGCATTTAAAAAACACGTAAGAGGCTATTTGGGTTCCTCTTGGACATGTTTATGGGTTTACAAGGCAGAGCAGTCTCACGCAAAGGCAGACGACGCTGCTGATATTTAGGTTCCTCTGCATTAATAGGAGGCTTCAGGCCATGGAGATAGGCCTGAAATGAAGTTTAGGTTTCCTCATTATTTCTTTCCTTTCAGTGGGTTTTATGTTCATCTGTTTTTCTCTGTTCAGAGTTTCTTTTGTTTCCACACTGAGACATTGTTTACTGAGTGTTAGCCTAAAGTTAAGCTGATCTTTCATCTCATTTTTGTGTCAGCCCACTAAGCTTAGTTTTCCTTTTCCAATTTAAGTTAGAATAAATACCAGATTACCATTGCACCTTAATCTGATTTCCTCCTTGTGTACTGGTTTAAATTGGCCCAGAGTATCTTAGAGCGAGCAAAAGTTAATGAGGCGGCAATATCAGCTATCAGAGGCACATTAGTCCAGTCCGTCACAGAAAGGCCTTCGCTGAGCCTTCGCTGAGCCCTAAAGGAACTCCACGTTAACACTGACAGCCTCCGCACACTCACGTGGCTGACGATGGGGGCTCTCGATCTCTGTGAGTAGGCTACATGTGCCTTCAATTAAGGCCTGGAACTGGAGCCCAAATGGGAAAGTTAAAAGAGTAAGGCTGGGTTGAGAAGCAGTGTGAGAACACTGGCCTGTTGTGATAGTATCTAATGAGATCACTCTGAGCTGCATCCTTGAATGCTGCCATTCATTAATGTAATGATCCTTTGTATATGTGTGTGTGGGTCCCAATTCACTAAATAAGCTTTCATGCTGTGTTCTGGTTGCTGCCTTGTGGTGAACAGGGGGGGAGCTAAATAGTCAGCGTTTAAGGCTTTCTATACAGCTAATGACAGTATGATCTCAGCGAAGAGCAAAGTAATCAGTTGCTCTCTTTCTCCCGGTGCCGTCCGCCTGCTTTCTCTTGCGTTGTTAGAGCTGATTTGCTCTCTCTCATATTTGTTTGTCTTTAATTGATTGCACAGGGCTTCTAGAAAATAGCCACTATCACAAAGCCTGCGGGACGATGAGCTCTCTGAGTCTTCTCGTACTGAGGCGACTTCTTCATCTTTAAACCCAGGAGTCACAAGAAGAACTGGGACAAGAAGCAGCTGTTTCAAATGCTGAAGATATAAGATGGTTGGAGCACTAAAGATGTCTTCTCCTTTCTGCTCCACTGGCATTCTCAAAGGCTCTTCCTGCACTTAAGCCCACATGCAATAAACATCAGTGAACAGAGGCCTCTACGGTGATGTGCCATGATTCAGGCTCATCCTTCAGGGCTGCTGTGTCTCGTAAAGCCCCTCCATGTAAAAAGGTTTGGGAATTAGTATGGCAAAACACTGGACAGGCGATCCATTCATTTATTTGTAGATTCTCTTTATAGACGTCTGAGCTCTGGCTTGCACAGAATTTTTCCATTCTACTCTGCTGGTCCCCTCCATCTGGTGCTGGTCTCCTCCTGAACCCCACCATGGGTCAGCGTCTTCTGAGCTCAAACCAGTATGCTTAAATGGCCACAGCGGTGATGGGCCTGGTTGGATGGGTCTTGCTCACAGCCCCAGAAGAATAGCCTCCCCTGCACTGTTCTCCCTCTCCATGTGAAAGAGAAGCACTCTAAAAACGAAAGGAGGAACAAATCAAACAAATTTATTACCTCATGGCCAAAGAGGTCAAAGCGTGACAAAAGGCCTCCTGTTGTGAAGAGGAGTGCTGTGGAGTGGCCCCCTCCATACACAGCCTGGGTGACTACCGCAGCATTAGACATGGGTCAGGCTGAGGGGAAACATGGAGGTAGAACTCGTTTGAGAACAAAGAGCTTGTTCTTGTTAGGCTGTGACGTTTATTTAATAAAACCTGTTTGGTTAAATTTTCCACTTAAGTGTTATATTGTTTAGAATGCCAAAGAAGACACTGATAAATTGAATTTTTCAATTTAGTTATTATTATGTAACAATTATAAGAAATTCAACAATGTATAGACTTCCAGCATAAACTGAATAGAAAGGTTTATTTGAAAGATAATGTTACAAGATAATAACATAGCCTTCTAAAGATTATAATTCTAGAAATCAGGTTAGCAGGTCTTAATTTAGTGGCATGAATGCATTTTTATCACACATTATTGACGGTGATTTGTCGGCTTGTTCTTTTCGCTTTTGGAAATCCTTTTTTTGACTGTTTTATGGCTACACCAGCAGCATGGCTCTAGGGATGGCAGTGTCACTCTGTTTGTCTGTCAGTGCCCAGGTTATATGGCCCATCACTTTGGTCCTGACTGGGTATGTCATCCAATAACAGCTTGATGAATTGCCTTGGTGCAGACATAACTTTCAGGGATCCTAACACCTTTAGTGAGTCCCTGAATTTGTGTTAGTCCCAACCTTTTTTTTTTGGCAATAAATTAAGATGGTGAATATGAATCGGAGCATTTTAAGCTCAAAGCGTCATTGTGCCTATAGAGTCTTAGCCTAATTTCTCTCTTTTTTCTCTTCTTTTTTTTGAACAGACAGGTGCTTGTGCGTCAGTAAGCGGAAGCACAGGGGTTCCATTTAAATTTCACCCTCAAGGAGTAAAGTAACTCTTATGGAAACCATCTGAGTCCCAGCCACGGAAAGCTCTTACCTCTGACTGCCGGCTACACTTTTCCCAATGAGAGAGTCAGATAGAGGTGGTGGCAAATACAAAGCAACACTTTCTGTTTAGACAGAGGAAAAAAGAAGAGTTAGTGGCTGAGAAAGAGAGGGATGTGTGTGTGAGAGAGAGGCCTCAAGCCATGACCCAGCAGCTCTTTTCTGTCTTGCCACAGCCCTGCACATGCTGACATATTTATTGCATACAATAATCAGAGTGTATATCACCCTGCTCTGCACAGTCCGCTCCTGTAATTGGCTCTCACACCTGGAAACGACTATAAACATCACACAATTTTAAAGTTGGCCTGAAAATGTGACTTTGACATTTAAGTGATTTCTTTAGAATGTTCCAGCTTTGTACATTGATCAAGGGTGATTTTGCCTCATGCTTTATTGCTTTAATACTGAAGAGCAGCAACAACATGCTCAGCAATACTTAAGTGAAATTAGATTAGTATTTATTCCTTTAAAGAAATACGATGTTTCCATTTGTTGAACCTGATGTTGTTAAAAAATACAACAGTATTTAGGTGGCTTCCAGACAGCTTTATAAAACAGGATATTGGCCCCAAGGCCTCTGTTGGACATGAGAGGATTGAGCAGGATTCATATGTGCCCCTGGCAACATTGCACCATAGAATGCAATGCTTGGCTGCCAGGATTCCTGCTCTGCCAGCCTGGTGGGCTGGATAGAAGTGTGGCTCACTGGTTGGTTAGTTCACTGGCTGGATGGTTAGGTTTGGTGATCAGCATTCAGGTCATGCCCTATACTGTGCCCCTCCCTGACAACACAAGGGGCTGATCAGGGATGCTAGGCAGCAGGCACGGGTATTCACTGAGCTAAAACACACTGCAGTGCACTGCTGGATGAGCCTTCCCTGCTACAGACTCAGTGTCCCAGTGTTTGCTTGTCTACTGTGCCATGAAATGGAGTGAGTGTGTAAGGTTGTGGCACTGGAGTAATACGAATAGCTTCCCTGAGGGAAAGAGCCATTTCACCTACTTAGATAATGCTAGAAGGACCTGGGCATCCCACTTGTTTTCTAGTGATATCACTTATTTTGTGCATTTTGTAAAGTAATTAAGGTTTTTTGTAAGAAAGGTCACATTTTCTAAATGAATATGATATGACATATTGTAAACAGTCACTTTAAAACACTTAAGCCAATGGACCATGTCCATCCATTAATTTTCAATGTGTGCATTTTTCTTTATCCAGTAGAGAGGTTGAAATGTGACATTACAACAAGGTTTTTCTTTCCAGATCTGCTGCAATTAAATTTAAGGAAGAAAATTGAGCCATCCAAAATATTGACTTAATGGTTTAATGGCTTAATGGACTCAAGTTTTTGATGCCAGCAACTGAGAATCAAAGGCCAAATGTTTTTCGACCCACTTTGCATCAACATCATATAGCTGTACAGGAAACATTTTCATGGGAGAGGCAGAAACAAAAAAAATAGAGTAAGCACGTAGAAGGAAAAAACACTTCACTTAGTATATTGCAGTGAGACAGACTGACGACTGGTGTAAGTATACTGAAAGGTAGAATAATTCTTTAGGAGTAAAGAATAGATTCAGCCCAGATGCACCCCTAATTATTTTGGTCCCTGACTTTAATTATTGTTGTCCATCACCAGTATCTCATCCATCTTTGCTCTCTTGCCTCTCATCAGTTACAATGATGGAGGGATGCATCACATGTCTGCAGCCAGGGACATTAGTGTACACACTGTGTGCTTAAATGTACCAGAAATTATATGTTTACAAAGAAGAATAAAAGACCATAAATAATAGATTTTCATATCAGCACACTTTCTTCTGTCTAAATCATAATGAACTGTCAAACTAAAAAAATATATTTTGCTTTAAAAACATGCCCTTCAATGCTCTGAGGCTGTTTTCTGTTATTAAGAGCTTTTATTATAGGCTCACTAATCACATATTTTAAATGGTAGAAAGCAGCCATTCATTCTCGAAAATAGGGATTTTACAGCAGCCTCAGTGGGGATGTGTTGGCTACAATGAGCTAAGCCACGACAGATTTCTCTGCATGTCCTCACTAGCCCTCCTCCTGTTTCATTTACTGTACTGCCCTCTTGTTAAAGCTAAAATATCAAAACATCTGGTGATACTTTGACACTGGAGGTATTAATTACATTTTAGCTGGAAGATACAGAAACAGAGAGTTCTGAATATAAGCCAAAACCAATGTGGACATTTTTCTCCATGTTGAACAGGACCCAGGTGCTTTTTAAAAATTCGCTCCTTGACTGAGCTTGTCTTAAAATGTAAATGTGTGATTAGATTTTATCTTGTCTGGCATTTATTGCCTGTGGCTACCAGTCCCCTCGCTTTTAAAGCCATTTGTAACAAACCTCCTAAACCGTAATTTCCCCCTCTGTTTTGTCAGATTTGTCTCTTATTTGTGTGCATTTCATCTCCATCACCTTCTGCATTAATAATTGATATATTCAAATGAGCCTCTCGATTTTCTGCTTTTCTGATGTGTGAAATACATTAATCACAGCACCCTAAAGGCTCTGGTAGGATAATTATTTCATGCCATGAAAAGATTGGAGAGTAGAAAGAGTTATATTGTGAAGTAATCATTAAATACCCTTAAAATAGGTTGTTAATGCATTACTTGCTTAGTCGTACAGCATTTTATTAACAAAACAAATTGAAAATTTACTGTTGGCAAGAGAGAGAGAGCAGTTTTTCTATATTAGGCATAAGTGCAGTGGAGGTATGCCATTAATGACCTGCTAGCATGCCCATGGGAAGAAACATTAGACAAAAGAGCTTGCCGGAAACAGTGAGCGGGCTACCCCTGTGTCTCTGTGGGCAGTCTAAAAATACCACTGTGCTTCTTTCAGATATTGAAGCCGGGTGATGACATGTAGTTGGCAGACCTTCGATCACTTTCTCCAAACTCCCACCAGACTTAGGTTTTCTTTTCACATGCTGTCACAAATGGAAATCTTGATACTCCTCATATTTTAAAGTGCTGTTTTTCTCTTCAGTGTTTCAATATCCAAACTATGCTCTAGTTTGTCCACACATTCACCCACCAGCGTAGAATCTATGTCAATATTATTAATTGGTCGCTTCTTTTTTGTCTTTCCTTCTTGTGGTAGGATTAGGTACAGGAGGCAGCATTGGAAACATATTGGAAGGTAGAGATAATGGATCAACAGGTTTAACAAAGATCTAGAGTTAAGACTTGACTTATAGTGAAATATGTTTACTGTTTACTTGTTGAATGTCCTTCACCTTTCTCTGATACTTTAAGCTGCACAAAGTGTCATTTTGACATAAAGCTTTGCTCCTGTGTGATTTATATATTCAGCATATACATTATATGATGGGAATGATTTTCCAATCTTCATATCCTCTCCCTTCAGGCTATTATAGGTTTGTAAAAAAGGTTTTATTTTGCTCATGTAGGTCCATTTTGCTCAAAGCTTCATCTCAAATTCATTGGCTTGATGTAAAGGGAAAATCCTGAGGACATGTCCTTGGTTTTCAATCTCCTTTCTAATATCCAGTCTCATCTCCTGCATGCATGTGACCACTACTTAGGCTCTGCGTCCAAAAGCCATTCAATCTTCAGTTCTAGATTGCCTTTTTTATGTGGGATCCTGTAGTCATTGGATGTGGCTTTTTTTCTCCGTCCTGCTGGTGCATTCACATATAAGTGAAACCGCTCCAGAGGTGAAGAGTTTAGCTCTCATATGATTATTTCTCAGCTAAAGAGATAGCAGGTGCATTTTTCATGGAGATTCTTTTGAACTCAGTAATAAGGTGTCTTACGTAGGCTCAGTGTATGCCCATTGATTCACTACACTATTTACGTAAGCAAATGTCCTTTGTTAGATGCTCATTTATGCATAAATTACATAATATACAATTATAAACAAGGCTGTTATTTCCTATTTGCATTCAAAGAATAACTCATTATTTGGTCATGAATAACTTGCACAAAAAAGAGGCTATTTTCTGCCTCCTGTCTCTGTGGTCTAAAGTGGAGTTGGAATGAAAGTGATCTTTATTGTGAGGGTGCCGACATTGTATGAAGAGGTAGTCAGGCCTATATGATATGAACAACAGACATTGTGCTTCCTTTGTTTTCTCTCTTTGATCACACACTTTTGTGCTGGTTAAGTCATGTAACAGTTTTCTAAAAATACTGAGCTGAGGAAATGTTGGTAACATTTTACGGTCTCCGGGTCCACCACAGTTATCCCAGTGGTATTGTGTAGAGTTTAATGCTATGAGCAGAAGACCGTCTTGATAGCTATACTTAATTTGCATAAGTAGATGAGCCTTTAATAACTAACAACTATGCTCACATTAAAAATAATACATATTTAGTGGGATAAAACTTAAGCTTCTGTCTTCAATTCCTGTCTCAGTCCTCACTAGGTAAAGCAAACAGATTGCGTCCAAGACACATGATTTAGATCCAGACAAGTTGTGGAGGGATTGAGGTTGGCAGCAAAAAGGAGACGAGGGAGGTAGAAGAGTTTTTGGGGGCTTCTCTTGTTAGTGGCCACATGATCCCTTCATTCCTCTGGGAGTCACTGAACAGGCGCGAGGCTTGGGGGGGAAAAATGTGCTCCCGGCTGGAAAAGGTTTGCAGTGCACAGAGAGGTCCACCCTGCCGCCTGCCTTACTGAGAAATGGGCCTGGCCACCCGCAGAAACTCAATCTCCCTCTCCAACTGGCCTCTTAGCTGGTAGATGAGTTGGGTGGATTAATGATCGTCATAGATTGGGAAGACTTTTTAGACTATAATGCAAATATATTAGGTCAGTTGTAGGTGTAGCCCATTTGTCCGCTCCGAGCTGTTGTTGCAGAGTTGTGCTCGCTTGCCTCTGTGACATATAACAAGGAGACAATCTGAGAGGTGAAACTCATGCCGATGAGCATGAGGAAGCCAAGGCCGTAAACACGATGAGGTTTTGACTGACTGAAACGGGCTTTTGTCTGTGCTGTGCTGCCAGAAAAATCTGGTGTGGTTTTAAGGCAATATATAATGTATCTGGCCTCACTGGCTTCACCGCACTGTGCAATGGAAAAAGAGCGCACTTGTCTCCAAAATGGCTTTGAGATGTAATTGAACCATAATGCCTCTTATGTGAGCATCTTGCGGTGGAATGAAGATCTCACTTGACAAATGGGCCAGAGAAAATAAACTGGCATATCTGAGTCATGAAGAGGAGAGTTGGGCTACCGACTCATAAGTCTGTTTGTGGAGGGCTGGAGCCTCTGTCGGTCAGACCAGAGAAGCTAGAGAAACCTAATCATCTGTGCGCTGATATCCAAGGTATTTCTATTATATCCCAGCTGATTATTTCTATGCCCCTTCCAACATCCTGAGGCCAGGTAGTATTTATTTCCCTTAGATCCATCATAAGACGGGCTATTTCTACTCACCCTTCCCAGAGCCCGGTTCATTTTGTGATTTGATGAATGCAGCAGTCCCCCGCTGCACCACACCAAACTCCCCATGAGCTTTCTGGTATTGAGATGCGGCAGAATTTCAGCAGGCTTTTGCCAAGGTAAAGTGTTATGCTTAAGAGCTTCAGAATGGCCGAGGAAGCACTTCATTACTCTTGAGTCAACTGTTTTTGTGGTTCATTCGCTTCTTAAACCCATGTTTATTTTAATTCACAGTTTGAAAGTATCATTTACTTCTTCTCGTGTGTTCAAGACTCCTTCCCACCTCTCCTCCACTCGTCTCTCTTTGAACTAATTGAGTGTGTTAATTGTGACTGCTGTGAGAACATATTACAACCTGATGCACTTGGCTTGTTATCACTTCGTGTCCCATCTATCACACTTTTAATTACAACGCTTCTTGTCTGCTGTTGCCAACCACCGTCTCTCTGAGGAGGCCCATTCTGTTACCTTCAAACTATTAGCACCACCATCTCCCAATGAAAGCAGGAGGGGCCTGTCACTCTGTCAGACACCTTGCACTTTGCCAGAAAAGATAGGAAAAACATTGAACATTTAAGGGCTCCTGTGGGGAGAAATGTGCCTTCTTCTTCACCTCCCTTGACCCCTGCTGGCCATCCCTTCAGCCACTGATACGCTCAGCTTGTGGCTGATGTAGCAGCATTAGGTTAGGTCACGCAGGTTCATCCCTGACAGAGGGACAGACAGGCTAACCCATAACTTAGCAGGCATGCCTGCCAAGAGAGGATAAAAGTACCCATTTGGTTTTAACTTTTGTTTAGAATTGCTCTTAAAATGTGCATATCTGTCTGTCTGTTTTGCACCATTGCTGCTTTTCAAAGGCTTCATCCTCTGTATGTGGCAGACAAACTTAGAGCTGCCATGTCGATGTCACCACAGGTTGCTTTCTCTATAAGCTGCATTTTGCCAACATGGCGTTCCCCTACTGCATGCCTGTATTTGTTTGTGGTTAAGGGTGTGGCGCTCTTGCCTAATCCCCAAGTGCACAGCTGTAAGAGCTGTGGCTGTGGTGGCAAAGCTGCCTAGAACTTGAAGCTCACCCTCTGATTTTGTGTGTGTGAATGCCACATGACCACTCTGTCTCTCTGTGCAGAAAGCAAATGCAAAGTTTAATTTCGTAGCAACCTATATTTTCTGCTTAGTCTCCGCTGGTATGAATAGCTGTGCATCCTCCTCAGAAACTCTGCAGTGCATTGCCAGTAGAAATACACACTTTTCAGACATAGCACTTTTATTGAATGTGTCAGGGCGGTAACGTGGTCAGGCAGTGAAGCAGTGTGACGTTAATTGAATTGACAAAAATGTCAGCGTTCAGTGCTGCATCAGATATCAATTTAATCTGTCCATCTGTACTATATTCATCATTTCTTTGTACCGAGAAGTCCTTTTCTAACCTTTTTTTTTCCTTTCTTTTTTTGTTCTCTCTACAGCCGTGCAATCAAGACCAATCAGGACCTGCTTTCAGAAACCCCCTGGACAAATATCTTCTATGATGACTTCTGGGGCACCTTACTCACACACAGTGGCAGCCATAAGTCTTACAGGCCCCTCTGCACCCTCTCCTTCCGCCTCAACCATGTTGTGGGTGGGCTGGAGCCCTGGGGTTACCACTTGGTTAACGTGGCCTTCCACGGGGCTGTGACAGGCCTGTTTACCTTGCTGGCTCGCCTGCTGCTTGGAGGAGGCCTGTGGAGTCTGTTGGCCGGACTGCTCTTCGCTTCTCACCCAATCCACACTGAGGCAGTGGCGGGTGTCGTGGGCCGGGCGGATGAAGGAGCCGCCCTATTCTTCTTGCTGTCCCTGCTGTGCTACATACGTCACTGTAAGCTGCGGGGCCACGCCGGGCCCTGGCAACTCGTGGCATGGCTCGTGGGTAGCCTGGGCTGCGCTGCTTGCAGCATGCTGTGGAAGGAGCTTGGAGTGACCGTCCTGGCTGTATCGGCACTGTACGACATCTGTGTTTTCCACAAGCTTAAACTGCGGCAGGTCATCACGCTCTTCTATAAGGTAAACAGTTTGTTCTCACCCCATGGTTCTGTTTAATTGCATTACCTGATTTTCTGCACTGGCTACCTGACTCTCAAAAGTCTGGCAGACAGTATTGATATATATAGATGCGTGTCCATGTGTGTGAAAAATATGTTTTGTTTGCTTTTCATCACGATATAATTTGGAAAGCATTTCCCAGTGTACGTACAGCTGTATCAGTCAGGTTAGATTGTTGTGTTTTCCATTAAAAAACAAGGAAACACATGTTGGGAAACCAAAACAATTCCTTCTCTCTGCATGAGTGCAAGACACACACATACCTATGTATATTCATGGGTAATCAGGGATGGATATAGTTGACAAAGATGATGAGTATCATTATGGTAATGATAAATCATTGTTGGCAGAACCGCAACAATGTCTGTCCCTGACCGACTGAATGAGTGAGTCATTGACTGAGTGACGAAGGCAGAGTTTCGCCACTTCCTGTATCCATCATTTCAAATTCAAAGCCCTCCAGCGTTTCAAACACATTCCAGCCATAAACTAGGTTTTGACTCAGTCTTGTTATTCTTTAAACCCTTTCAGCTTCAGGACTAAACTGACTCGGTGTGTCACAACGTTGGATACAGAAATGCTGTGTCTCCTCATATGCTATCCCACAACAAACCAGCCTGCTTTATAGATTGCTTTTTAGTTGTGGGACCTGACTCATAGATAAAAATGCTGCCTGTTGATTCCAAATCTATTCCTTCATGTGGCTCCACATTAAGCAGTCGCACGCACAGTTTTTTCCTCTCTGATCAGCATTTGTAACAAACATCTGAGTTAAGGACCAATTCAGCCAATAAGAAGTCAATTAAACTAATCCCAATGTGAGAATTAACAGCTAATTGCTTGTTTACCCATTAATGTTTATTATCCTAAGATGGATAATGGATTTAGAAACATAATGATAAAAAGTGTGTGCCACATGTTCGGCCTTATCATTGGAACAAGTTATTCTGTGCATGCGTCTCTGAGCTTTTCCTCCTTTTGTGTGTACTTTACATGTGTGTGTATGGCAACAGAGAGAAAATGAAAACTTTTTTCAAAAGAAATAGATGAGATAACAAAAAATTATGGCCGTTTTATATTTTCTTGGCGTTTTCAAAGCAGCCGTCCATTTAGTAGCTTTTTCCCTAACAACTTCTGTCAGAAGTATTTACTGTTCGCTGTCTAGTCAATGTAACATCCACGACTCTCTGCACATCATGACAAATTTAACAGGACGGGTGCATAAATGTGACAAAAGGGCTCCAGAGCAGCCAATGAGAGTGTGGCTATCTGGCACACCCCAGCAAAGAACAGCACTTTAAGAGATGTTATGCGTCACAGAGAGTCAGCAAGCAGAGAGGCAAAAACTGAGAGAGACACATGCAGAGATGGAAACAAAGAGAGGAAATGGTTTAATTGAAGAGCAAATATAATCCGTCCCTCTTAGTGCTCAGCGTAGTGTGGAAGTGAAGAGTGAGAGCCTCTGCTGTCTTCTTCTCTGCACTGCCCTCTCATGATTTTAGTCTTATCTGACTCCCTGTGCCCTCTGGAGTAAGGCCCATCCATCGCTGCAGGCAGACAGGCCGTCTAATGGCTTGTCAGGCATGGCTAGAACAGTAAGGAAACAGGGCCAAAAGGACCAAAGGAGATGATGCTTCAGAGCTGACAGTTTTTCAACTTTTTTGATTGAAATTCCACAAACCCTGCTGGTCCAATTGTCTTTGGAAAAAAATGACTGGCAGATAGTTGTACTTCAAGCCCTATAGATTTCTTTCATGGTCTGCCATCGTGGTTAACAGACTTGGCAAGCGTCTCCAGGGGCAGATGTAGCTTCTGAATTCCACAGTGCTGTGTTCCTCATGGTTTTTACCCTGATTGTTTGCAGTTTTTGCGTAAAATGCTTTTATTGCAATACTGTGGTGATCATAACAGCAGGTATCATCAGACATTCTTAAGGCAGTTCTAGTTAAAGCAGTACCATGGGTGTTTTTAACTACGATTAACTACGCAAAAGATTTCATGAGTTAGAAGTCATTCGTGAGACTGACGGTGTTGGTGAAACCTTTTATTTTGCATACCTCACCCATCTAGGCTATTATTGTAATATTTTAAACTTAAATCACAAGTTTTTCTTTTTTCTCCGTCAATTTCATGTTAAACACGTTTAAGTGAAGAGGCCATATATATATATAAGGACACATTGAACAAATCAACACATTCAATAGATTAGGAAAAGAGAAAGTTATTTTTTGCAGCACAGAGGGAAAGTGAGGTTCTGCTCGCTCACAGTGGGTTACTTTGCATCGTGGAGACAAAAAAGGAACTGCGTAGGTTGTCAGGCACTTTTGGAACCAACTAACTATTTTTCATTCTGTTGGGAGAGGACTATAAAACGGCCTGTTTTTTCTGGAAGTGAGGTTGCAATGTATGGCTTTACTTTCCTGATGTGCAGCTTTAGACTGACAATTGTCATTATGGTACCATGTCATTTAGTCGCAACCGAGACAACATAAAAGGAAGCACTGACAGAGAGCTGCCATTATCCCTTCAATCACATTAACGTCAGACGTTTCTTTCTTATGAGACTCGTCTGCTTGCTGGTCTGTGATCATAGAGCCGATTCATATGTATTGTGTATGAGTATTGTGACCCGATCTGTTATCCTCTTCGTCATTTCCATGCAACAAACAGTCCATTGCCGCAGCATTTATTTCTCTGTCTCTGTGGAGAAAGGCAGTCACTTTGACTGATGATAAGCAAAGGGAGATATTCCTCAGGGCAAGTTGAGCCTTCAACCGCCCGCGTGAACATTGAATTGTATACAGAGCTGAAAATGATCACACTGAAAATAAATGCAGTTCCCCTTCTCATCTTGGGGTTTGAGATCTATCAAGTGCTGAAAATGTAGCCGCTAACTTCCCGAACCGAAATGTATGAATGGAAAAGCCGCATTGTAGAATTAATGTTCTGTGATAAGAGGGAAACGAGGCATAAAAGGATGAAAAAAGGACCTGTCACTGTGTCCTAGCTTTTTCCTTGTTTGAGGTCATAAAACCCCATTTTTCAGACAGACTAAAGAGTCTGGCTTGTAGCGTGACTGACAGGCAACAATGGACCGGCACCACGTTTTATTACAGAGCTCTCCACTCAGCTGAAGTCATTTGACATTTACGGTGAAATGGGTCTGCTTATCTGATTGTGGCTCTCCGTCAATTACATAAGAGTTTTATATCTGCTGCAAATCTCCCATTGTGTCATTACGGCTTCTGTATGTGGTTTGAAGGTTGTCGGCAATTGAGAGCGGGAGTTTCACTGTAATTCCACGTAGGCCTACGAGTTCATAACTCATTTCATCAAGACTTTAACTGCACACTCTCTGCATACAAATGAGAGGGAAGACGTAATGCACGGGTATAATCTTGATTTATTGGTTTTATGATGAATCACTTGAAATTTGCATAAGAAATCTTGGAACAGGAGAATAAAGCACTAAAATTAGCTATGTGTACAAATCAAACTGGTAAATAATGCTAACAGTAAAATACAAGTAATTATTGTGGAAAGAGAGACATTAAAGCATGTTTTTAAATTAGGTCAGAACATATTTGTTGATTTAAATAGACTATAATTGTTTATTGTGCTGTACAAGCATCTCTTCTTGCAGGCTTTTGTCTGTGTTGTGTCAGCTTCAGAGCTTACATGGATCCATTTCCTCCATTCATCAGATTTAAATGTCCCTGGGCAATGCAAAATCTTAAAGAGATTAGACAAACACTTGCCAACTCTCCTACAAGAGATTACGTGAATATGAAACGTGTGCCACATTATGCAGTGCTATGAGAATAATATTCCAGCTTCTTCTCTCCGTGTTAACGAGAACTCTGGCTGTAAGAATGTGAGAATGTAACTGAATAAGCAGGTCAGGGTTAAATGTGATGCTGGAGTCAAAGCTCTCAGCATCCTCAGCAATTCAAACTCTGCAGAAGGCTTCAGTGAACTTATTAAGCAGAACGTTCAACTCCAAAGTCACCCATCAGCTTCCTTATGAACATAAACAATACTCCTTTTCTTATAAATTATGTCTGTATTATAATCTCCTATAAAACTTTCTACAACCACTATCCTCTTCCTTTTCCTCCCTCCCACAGTAAATTTGGTGTGAAACCTAGCAGCACTTGCAGTGATGATAACTGGTGCCAGTGTGAGTCTACAGCTTATAGTGTTTTCTAATTAGATCTTTTCGAGACATGTGCTTTCTTCAAATGTGGAAAAAAACCAAAACAAAACCTGCCATTAAATTGTTTATTCAAGCTGACCTTTACAGTTGTGATATTCTCCCATTGCCTTTGTGTTTGATTAAACTATTTATGGCCATGTGTTGAGCTACTCCCAGGCTCAATGAGTTTATAGCATTCAAATGTAGCATAGTTGGCAATGGTGAGTGTGTGTGGTGTGACCACATTTTATGTGGAAAAAAGTGCTTTTTACGAGGGTTCAGTTAATGGCCTCATTTTCAATAAGAGATACTGAAACACAATTAGAGCTCCTAATTTAATTGAGGAAGGAATGCTTTTTTAATATGATCTCACGGTGTTTATTCCATAGCATAATGTAATAATTTGTCTTTCTTCAGGACTTTGTTTGCTCTTCTCGTTAGCTGACCAATAAAAGAAATGTCTGGACAATTGTAAGACAGTGAAATTGGCCTAAACACAAGCTCCAGTTAAATTGGCCTAAACTCAAACTCCACTGACGGGAAAAACCCGACCTATTTGGCCCTGTAATTCTATGTAAACATCTTCACTTCAAATTTGACTCCTTTTCTTTTGATGTGCGGCTTCGTATTTATTTAGTCATGAAAGCCTATTGTTCTTTTGTTGGCCCATATAATAGTACACTCCCTGTCCACATTTTTAGCCAGAGAGGGAAAGTGTCAGTGAGGTTTTTTATCACACTGGTGAGTCAATGCTGATAGTTACCATACAGGTAAAGTATGAGCCAGAATCCCTAAGGGGCTGACACTTCTAACTTGGCCATGATGAGAACAACCCTCTGAAAACACAATACAGACATCTGATGCTTTGAAGGTGTAAAATGGATAAAGAGGAATTATGTTGGTGATGTCATGTCAATGCTCAATGCCGTACACCATCAGTACATCTCGAGGGCTCATATACTGTACATCTTAAGAGAAACGCGAGATGCTCCTTTGTGATTGCTTTTGTTCATGTCCAACATCTGACGACGCAGCCGCTAGAAAATGATTTCAAAATCTGGGACAAGACCCAGCTGGCCCTTAGTGAATGTCAAGCTTACACACTTTATCTTTTCACACACTCCCATTTTCTGTTCACACTTCAGCCATTAGTGCAAGGTCACTGCTCCCGCTGTGTGTTTGTATGTTGTGCGTCTGGCTGGTGACAGACTCTACCTGGGCTGTGAGCTCAGGTGTCGTGGAGCTAGTGAGGCCGGTGAGACCTGACCCTGGGGATGTCAGATATGGATGGGGAGTGGGAATGCATGCCATGTATTTTTTACATGCCAAGGTGTGTGTGTGGATGAGCTATAGACCTTGCATACAAAATATGACACCAATACGTACCCTTGCTGTGGAGGAGGTAAAAGGAAACACATCCCAGCTCGTACGTTCTTACCTGGGGCTCCACAGATGCTCCTTCATGCTCTAATGGCTCTGTCGTTATGTGATGGATTGGGCCTGGCGGGCTCAGCTAGAGCCCTCTGCCCTCACCCACCTGCCTCTCACATGGGGATACACACCAGCGCCTCCAGTCTGGATAGGGAGATGGTCAGCGCATAGTGGAAAAACACAATAGAAAAACAAAAAGCTCATACGTGCAGGTGCTTAGGTAGCTTGAAATATGGTTTGAAATTGGATATGAATGGTTATTTGAATATCACACAGCAGGGTAATAGAGAAGACATTCCATACGCAGCTGATTGAACAGGTCTTTCGACCTTTGAATGTCACAGCTTTGGGGGAAGTTGAGGCAAGCGCAACCACAGTGATAGAAAGTGACTTGAGCTGGGTTTGCTTCAGCCATGCCGTTCATCAGGCGTAAGTGAACCTGACAGGCATGGTGCCAGCGACAGCCAACACTGTGACCCTGACTTTGCCTACTGTGTGAAGATGGAAACGGAGAGAAAAGAATGTAAAAGTGAAAGGCAGTGTGAGGCTTGTAATATTTCACATTGTCTCTTGCCTCGCGTCTTGACAAGAATTAATGCTTACCCCCCTGGTCTTTTTATAGCCAGCGTGTATGAAAACCAATAGTGGCGTGTTGTGTAAGACCTCACTCCTGGAAAGGAATGTCCAACAGCACCAGTGTCCTTAATGGAGACATGTATAGATTTGCTGATTTTTCTATTTGACCTAAATCATTAAGCTTTCACAAGGAATAATTGATTCATCCAGAAGTATTACAGCAAATAAACCACTCACAGTAATAACATCCTCTCATTTTAATGAACTGAGACACGCTCCAAAGCTTTTCTTTTTTTTTTTTTTACTTTTCTGTCATTGGATGGTCCTGAATAAAAAGTGGTCCTCTTCTTCCAGCACATAGTAAGGTCAACTGATGTTTTAAATCTAAAAGTATAGTAAACTGTAATTTAGAGCTTCAACACAAGCAAAATACAGTTTGGGCCTTTGTTTCAGTTGCTGACCATAGCTCCTATTTATGGTTCCATTTTTATGGTCTCAGCAAATAAACTAGCATGTAAAACCAGTCAGCCAGAACTGCAATACTTGAGACTTCCAGCAACTATACCAGTATAAAAAGACTAGCATGAGACTGTTGTTAGGCTTTATGTGAACACACCATATAATTTCTGAATGAATCTACATTTTTCTGTTCTGCCTATGAAAAGTAGTGATTCAAAAGCCCAAAACGCAGTTGTTCAAAAAGTCAGTTTGTTTTTAGTGTTGTGAAGTAATGACCTTACATTATCCTCTAAGAAATGTCCTTTGTGTCTCATATACTGTAAAACTCAACAACACGGTAAATATGAAAACTGGAACAGCTACAGTAAGATGGTAAATATAGCTTTTAGGAATCCAAATCTAAACAGAAATTATAGACTGCTGCCAAAAAACGTCCTGATGGATAAGAGGATGGGATGAACGCCATTTTAAACAAACAAAGAAAAGGGAAACAAATGATGGACTATGTGGAAATTCTCTGCAGCATCACATCATCTCATCCTAAAACATTCACAAAGTACACTGAAAGGCAGAGTGGTCCAATAACACTCATTACCTGTATAGGTTAAAGGTCTGATGGAGCGCTGAGGCCCAGCAGAAATTCCCTGTGTGCATGCTGCTACAAAGGACCACTGCATTTTCCAGCAGAGGTCTTATCATCACTGTGGGCGCTCCCAGCACAGAGGGAGAGAAGTGAAGAGAAACAGAGCATGTGCGAAAGAGATGGAGCAAAAATGTGTTGAAGAGGAGGGCAGAGACACTAATGGATGGAGCAGCAAATGGACAAAGAGAGAGAGGGAGAGAAAGAGAGAGCGGGGGAAAGAGAGCCTGCTGTAGACATTTTCAGGAGGCAGAGTGTCTGAAGTGCTTTTGTCAGATGGTCTGTCGTTCCCCATGAAACATCATCCACTGTATGCTCTATTTTAGGATTACACTGACTAGGGATAGACTGTTATAGTTTTCTATTAAACACGGGGGATCAATCAGACATGGAGGTTCCTCTTTCATCACATGTGAAACCTTCAGTATATTGGACATTGCTCATGTTTGTTTCTGTGTTTCTTCAGTAATGGTGTTGATCATTCATTCTCTATAATCTCAGAGATACCCTGCAGTTGAAGTGGTGTGGTGTATCACACTGCACTTGAGAGCTGCTTACTCTTTATGAATATTAAAAGCGGGCTTTGTTGCAGAAGCTCTCTACCTTGAGAATAATACAGTTTTGAGGAAATAGTGTAGTGAAAAATTTAAGTATATACATTTCAGTATCTGTTTGAGCATTCATTCTGGAAAAAAAAAGATATTGCCTACAAAACGAGAAGTACAGCCAGCTCATTCTCCTAGCTGTTTGTAGTTTTGTCATTTTGCAGTGGTTTTACAAATGATACTGACAATGCCTTTATATGTTGCATGGTCTTTGCACTACCATTGTGTCATCTCTCTCCCTGTGTGTGGCCTATACACCTATTGATAGAGGCAAGTTTATGTATGTTTGTGTACTCTGTCTCTCTCTCTCATACACACACACACACACACACACAGACCGAGAAGACCAATTTGAGTTTTAGACTTGTGTGTTAGGGTATGCGTCAGTCTGTGTGTGAGGGAGTCTATCTTTGTGAGGACCAGTTTTTGAATAATAATAATTGATATATATTTCAATCTTAATTGTTAAAATATAAGGATAAATTGTACTTTGATGCTTTGTCTTAATATTGGAGTATATTTCTGTAGTAATTTGTAAATGAACAACTGATGAAAGAAGTACTGAGTAGAAAATGCCACAAATTGTAATGTCAGTGAAAAGTGCAATTGTTTTGTCAAGAAAGTAAGAAGTTACACTTGGAGATGGACAAGTCAATACTGATTGAATAAGATGAAAATATAATTGGCTTCTCTTATTTATCCTCATCTGCTAGTCCCCTCACCTTTATACTACCCTTCACACTTATTGGCCTAAACTGTCACTCAGTGTGGTGTTTAAGTTCAAAAGCTCTTAGAGAAACACAGCTTCTGTTTTCAGCATTGCCTGTTGTCAGCTGCTCCAGGAGTGTATGAGAAATGCATTTGTTTTGTTATGTAATATATGTTTTCTTTGACAGCACTGTATAAAACCTAATGCAATGTAGGGTAAAGGTCTTTACTTTGACGTATGTTGAGCAAAAAAACGCTCACATTCTTTCACATATACTGTGTGTTCTTCTGTGTGTAACGCTGCAATAAATCAGAGGCAGGCACACCAGAGTTAAATAAAAAATATTTATTTGCACAAAAACAGGAACAGGAAAACAGAACTTTTGGCTGACCCCACAAATGCCTGGCTACAGTCACCATTGGGGAAAAACAACTGAGGAAGTCCATCAGGTGGACTGTCGTAAAGCAAAGGGTTTGGAGAACATGGGAGAGGAAGAGCTGTGACAGAACTAACAAGTGTGATGGCTACCTTATGTAGGTAAAAAATAAAATGAAAAGAAATAAAAAGAAAACCCATCAAACATCTTTTTTTTCTGCCAAAACTTTGATGAAAAATACAAATCCAGCGTCACCCTACTGGATTTTGTGTTTCCGGCACAGGGCGATAGTTTTTAAAAATAGATAATTTTCCAGAGAGGTGAAATAAACTCCATCATGTAAAAAAAAATGGCCAGGAAACCTATACTCTTTGCGTGAGGATGATGTGCAATACTTCCACCAATAGCCAAAACAAAAGTAGCCATCACACTGTTAATAAACAACAGGGGTCTGTCCATCTTCTTGGGACCAGTTGAGATCTGGCAGGTTCAAGAGACCTGTGGAAGCACAGTCACATAAGATTTGATCATTGTGGAATCACAGTGCAGGCTATGTGTATGATTACATAATATCAAATAAAAGTATAAAGTAAAGTCTTGTATAAAAACTCATATGAATGATTGGTGTAGGATGGGCTATTGTATGCTTTTTCTAGCTGCTATATTACGCAGTAAATCAGGACATGATTCTATAATAATGAATCCATGAGAAGAACACAAAGAAGACATTGTGAATTTTGAAGAGTAAACCCCAGAACAAATTGGTCTCCTTGGACACAGAGCCAAACGACTATATAAACCTCTTCCACTCACTCCTTCTTTGTTCGCATGTCCTTTCTATTCATCCTATTTCTCAGTCTTACTCAGAGTGTCACTTCAGGTATACTGTTACCCTCACGTACTATATGCTGTTTCATAACTATCAAAGCGACCGTTTAAACAAAGTGATAAATGAGCAGCTAGGGAGCTTTCTTGTGGTGTACTGAATTTCAATAACATCAGTGATTAAGCAGATGCAGATTGTCGGGTGGGCTTGTACAGCCGTGAAAGACTGAGCGCTGCTCTTCAGCTGTTTTTCCCTCATTTCTGCTCTTAAAACACATACTAATAGTTTTCCATTCTTTCTTGTTTAGCTGCTGAGTTGCAGTTTTTGTCCTTAAACATTCAGTCGACCATGTGGACTAAATGGACTCTGGCCCACACCCAATTCTAACTTCTCTATTGCGACACATTGGAATGATTATCGCAGTGGTAAAGCGAAGCCACATGGGACAATCCACCGGTTGTAAACATGGATGCAAATAGTGGAAAGAATCATCCTCCACAATAGGATTTGTAAATGGAAATGTAGCAGTATAAAGACTCGCTGTGTTGCTGTGTGGTCAAGACTTGCTTTTGCCATCACCCGTATGTCTACTCAACCTAGAGTATGTCAAATCATTTAACTAAAGGTTGTTGTTATATTATTCATACCAATTTGTTTTGCCTCGAACATAATATTTTACCCAGATTGCCTGTGAAAACGCTCTACAGAGTTAAATGAATGTAATTAATTAGATGGTGAAAGGTTTATGTATTGCATCTAAACATCCTGTCACAGATAGATTGAGTGCTACACCAAAAGGAGACGTTATGATCTCATTGCAAGCGTGTCTGGGAATTCTTCTCTCAATCCTCAGATCCATTGGTAATCTCGGTGCATACCGGTGCAGAATTGAGCTATCATGCCCTGCTGTGAAGCCAAGCTTGCACGGAGACATGTGGGGGCTCAGAGGTGTCTGGCATGCCCAGCATACTCCCACAACATTAAAGGTTTCTCATTTTTCTGCTTTATATCTCAGACTTTTTCTATCTTTTTGTCTGGTTTTTTTGTCTGTCATTCTCTGTACACTGCTCTTTGTGTTTTTCTCTCTGTGGCCATCTTTGATTTACTGTCTATGCTGAAAACTCCAAATTAAAGCAATTCCACAATCCCTCATTCACTCTTATATGCGTACAACAGTTTTGTGATGATGAGTCTAATCTGTGGTGTCATTACTTACTTGTTACAAAAAAATAGTGCTCTTATGATATTCTCTGTTAATTCTTCTTTTTGGATATCCTGTGAATTGGCAGAGGAAAATGAGCACCATTGTCCACATCTTTGTAACCTCTTTCATTTCTTATACTCTCATGATAAAAAGATGTCACGTCAAACTACCAATAATGCTTAAAGTTATTGAAAACATGATTTAGAAATCATCTTTCTTCTTGGAATAAATTTCATGTACTGTGAAAAGAGTCTGAAGTTCCAGAAAATCAAAATCAAATGGCTAAGATTCACCATTAACCGTCACGATTCAATGACGATAAAATCAATAACGGCTGTGAAAACAACAAAGCCATGCAGCGTAGGTCGCTACGGCAACACACAAACATGGGACATAATGTAGAGGTAACAGAGAAATCCAGCAGTGTATGTTTGACCTAGATAAACTCCTAACAACCACAACCAAAAATACAACAGAGCAGCTTCACCACATCCAACCCAGCAAATAAATCAATTGAAATGTTATGGTTTAAATTTGCACAAACACAAATACACATTCATTTTCTTTATCGCTTATGAGCTTCATAAAAGATCAGCCAAATGTACGTTTCAGCTGCGATACATCTTTGCTGCTCAATATTTCATCAAACTTTTTAATTTATGCAATAGTTTGGTGTATGACCAAATACCAAAACTCATTAAATTACAATCATGCTTCACTTAGCTGTACTATCAGCTGTTCACTGCTAATTAGTTAGCATGTTAAGACACTACACTAATGTGGGGAACAAAGTAAGCACTATACCTTCCGAATATCTGTTGCATTCTGAGCATATTAGCATGCTTACATTAAGATTTAAATGAAAGCATGTTGAGTGATTTTCTCACACTCTCACATTGTCATCGAGCTGTTTCATTTATCTGCAAGGACATTTTTTACTCCATCTTTCTTCTCACCTTCCCCTTTCCTGCATCAACACACATACCCAGTCTTAATATAAACTCAGTCACACATCCTCCCATCTGTTGGTTAAAAGTAAAACATTATCATTTGTTGGATCTGCTGAGAGAGAATTTTCAGCTTGACAGTGTTATGGTTGATGTTTTTTTCTGCTGTTCGTCATCATCCCACACCACAAGTCATCTTTTTATGTTTGCTGAGCTCCTCTCGTGCGCATCACCAGCCAGTATAAACAGCAACAAAATGGCATGCTTTCAGTGAGATGTGGTGGTCAACCATAACGTGCCACACCAGATAGCCATTTTCAAAAAGCGGTTTATGGGAGAAGAAAAAGACACTGAGGCTATTTTGCACATCCAGCATCTGACAGTCCTCTGACAGTCTATCTGCTTTGCTTGGATCCCAGCCCTGGCTTTGTCCCTCTCCTTCATGCATGTTCTGAAAAGGCTTAGCGCCTCTCTAAACCCTGCAGTACAATGAGTCTGATCTCCCAAATGCATAGTAATGACCGAGAATCCACGTGTGGACTGGACAAATCTGGTTTCTGGCATCTAACTGGCAACATGCAACTGGCAACCTGCCTCCTCTCTGGAACAGTAAATCCACACTTTTGGTACTGTAAATTCCCTTTTTATTTATCATTGAAGTCCTTGAGAGTCCGTGAGCGGCACAGAGCATAAAGCACTTACCTCCAACCCAAATTTCATCCCCCTCTGTAGAGCTTGAATCAGCATCTTGTCACAGCAAATTTGCAGTAGTGGTCACACAGTCTAGTTGGCCCTTGCAGTACAAATAAATATTGGAAACGAAAGACCAGAAATCAGGAAGTCAGTTTATTTTTCAAACCATTACTGTGGTTTCACTCAATAAATATCTCCTCTGAAATGTTAAGAGTTTGAGTAGACTTTGGTTTTTCCATTGTCATTATGTTCTTATTGTTTGGTCTGCCTGACCTTGTTGCCTCTTCAGAATATAGCTGCATTTTTTATTGAGTGCTAATGAAGATGAATTCGGACTTGCTCAATTTTATGTACTATTCAGTTATTTTAATAAATTGTGATACATGACAGTGTGGCTGTGTGACCTATGTTTGAAAAATAACAGAAAGACAAACTGGCACAGGGCTTTTCTTACTGCTTTCAATCAATGGGTCAAATCATTGCATGGGTTGTACAGCAAGAGGACAAACTGTCATTACATTTGGAAAGTGTAGTGAAACATTTTTTTCCTTTTCCATACATTTGATCAACTCGTGTTGAGAACTTGGCAAATGTAAGGATTTTCCATTGATTAGCTGTATACGTTCCTTCCTTCAGGTCTCCCTTCATCTTCCTCCTGCCTACCTATAACACAGTTCTCTTCACTCTCAAACAAAAGTTCAAATTTTTTTAACCTCTAGAGGCAACCCTTATGCTTGGACAGAGCAAGAAGTGTCTCTTACGCCCCTTTAGATCTATAGACTTCCATGTCTGATTGCCACTGATGACAAAATAAATGTTCTCTGATTATGGCAATTGGAAAGAGAAGACCTTTTCCGACCCCTAAACCATGGTCATCTGGCTTCAGCATGAAAATAATACTTTTGTAGGATGATTTTGCCATCTAATAGGAGTATGTTTAAAGAGGTTGAGTTAAAATGAGACAGAATGAGAAGAGCTGGAATGTTGAGTGAAAGTTTTGAGAGAAATGGATCCCGTGTTGGTTCAATGATTATGGGTAATAAAAGCTAACCAAGAGAGCATGAGCTGGCATGTTTTATGACATCTTGGTCGGAAATTCTCTTGCTCAGATTTATCTTCCTTCACCACGGACATTTAAATTCCTTCCTCTTTTTTTTCATCGTAGGTCTTTGGAGATAGCCAGTAAAACTTAAGTGAGAAAATGTTGATCTTTTCACATTCAGATAGACACCACATAATGCAGACATACAGTAATGTATGTTCTCTGTAGCTTTTCTCTCTGATATCTCGGTCTTTTTCCCACTTTCTCCAAACTCCCTTTTACCTCAGCAGTTTTAACCTCACCACTGAAACTATATGTTTTCTTATCTTCAATGTTTCACAGTCAATAAATGTGTTTTTTTTTTTTAAATCTCAGACGGATTCACTGCTCATCACTGGCCTATTTCCAGGCTTTTGCTGTCTTTAACGCAGATCCTCTCCCCCCATCTGTATGCTCTGTCTGTCCGCCAGCCAGACCAGCTGAGTCTGTGGGTTTTTTGATGGGTTCACACGGGTTAAAAGCTTTGATCATGAGCAGTGCGAGGCAGGTCCACTTTGGGGTTTGACTCCATGACCTTTCACACCATGTTGCTTGCGATCCAGCAGTGGTCCAGTTGATTTAAAGTACGTGGTAAAGTATACATGGTAAACCATATTCTGAGGCTACACAGACATACACAGTAGGTTATCTATTCTAAAGTGATGACAGCATCCACACAGCTTATCTTAACAACATGAAAAATTGATGACATTTTTTGTACGTGCCTTGAGATGATTCACAGTCTGATTTGCTAGAGGCTCAGTACATACAGTCAACTTTGAAAATGTGTTAAGAGACTTTGGGTCTTCTTGGGTGTTCTATAACAGTGTAAAGCCACAGCCAGCAGTCAGTTAGCTTAGCTTAGCACAAACGCTGGAAACAGGCAGAAACAGCCAGCCTGGCTTTGTCCAATGGTGGAAATATTTACCAGTAACACTTTATTTCACAGGTCCTTTCATTTTATGGTAATTTCCAGGAAATTTCCTGAGTAATTTTCAGGTACTTAGCAGTTAATTTTTAGGACATTTTATAAAGAGGGTAATCTAATTTGGTGCAAATTGTGAGGAAAAAAATGAAAAAAGTGTTAGTTTGGTTTAGTAGGTAATCTTTCTTTATCTGACATGAAATATTCAGTATTCAGTGTGATATGTTGTGTGTCACATTACATAATAGCATATCAAGTTGTTTATTAAAAATTCTGTTACAAGCACAAAGGGTCAATTATGCAATTAGATATCCCTTTCAAAGATATCCCCAAAGAATTAACTGTTACACAATAGCTACTTTTAGAAAATAACTGAAAAACTAATATGCTAATAAACTACTTTATTAAGAAAGATTTAAAAAGAACATCTACGTATGAATCCAAATAACATATGATGAGTGGATTCTTACCAACTAAACCAACTTATTTCTTTTGTTTTTTCTTATAATTTGTATCTAGAAAAAGCTGTTAAATACCTGCAAGACGTTTAAAATGATGGGACATGTAAAATAAACTATTGCCTATTTACCTACCAGCACCTCTAAAACGTACTAATTACCATGTCATATGTCAGTTGTTCTATAAGTATAAAAACTGAAGTGTAAAAGATACATGTTGCTGTTTTCGTGAGCTAAGCTAAGCTAACTAGCTATTTGCTCTGGCAACATATGTACTGTATAGACATATGAGAGTGATCCTCATCTAACTTTCGACAAGAAAACTGTATTTCTGTCACAAGGAATTGGGAATTAATTAATTATACAACCAAGAAAATGTTATTGTTTTATTAGTGACGTAGACGACCACCAGTGTTAAAATGTAGCCAGACAGTTTTCCGAAATCTATTTCAGTTTTTGCATACATTATTATAAAATTGGCAAACAAAGAAACAAAGTGCAACATTCTCAAGAGTAAATTGTCAGACTTCCACTTAATCACATTTTGAAAACACCAGTCAGCTGTTGGTAATCCATAGCGTTGTCAGGAAGCAACATCTTTGAGCTCTTATCTTGTCTTGCCCGCTAACAATCAGGTTTTTACACCCAAAGGTTATTTTACCGTCTGAGAAGAGGCGATTACAACAGCTGCAGCTGATAAGAAGAAGAAAAAGAAAGATGGAGAATTTGTGGTTCATCAACCACAAGCTCGATCAGTTGATCCAGCCTTCAAGGAGCAAGGACACAAGCGGAGAGTATCCATCCGTCAAACCTTTAGAAAGATATATTCAGTCTTTTTAAAGGGTTCTTTGTTCTTACCAAATTTAAGATTTGTGTGTGTGTGTGTGCGTGTGTGTCTCTGAAGGCTTTGAAGGCAGTTTTACTCTCTGATTGGTACCTGAGCTCATTTTCACTTCCATTACAAGTCTATCAATGTGAAGCGGGATCTTGATGAAAAGCCCTCTGCAGACAATTGATCTCAGTAATGATGAAGAGGAGGGGAAAGGTAAGACATGCCACTTCTTCTTTCATGTGATTTTCTCTGAGGTGCTTGCTGGAGTGTGAGCCAGCTACGGTGTTGCAGTTTGATGGGCTAGTTAGATGTGTCGTGTGATGGATTGTTCTTAAAATGCTCTTGAAAAATGGTATGGTGTGTGTCAGCCAATTATGCAAAAAAGCCTGTGTATGCCAAGCGAATACAAGGCTTTCTCCAAACTAATTAATTAAATTTCTCGCTGAGCTCTTTCCACTTTATTTTGCCGAAACACCTCTTTTAAAACACCCTTGCGAATGTTTTTTTTTAAAAAGAAGAAAAAAAAACTTTTTAGATTGAGTTTTCTTCTCAGTCAATTCAAGCTAATCAAAGTGTTGAGTGAAAAAAGGCAGGCACAAACAGAGATTCCCTAATTGGCCTGTTTTGCATTTCATCTCCAAGGATATTTTATTCACACGCCTGCCTTATAAAGGCTAAACTGTTTCAATTCTGAACTGATTTCGCCTGAAACACAAAAGGAAAGAAAAAAAACACTGCCCTCATGCCTCCTACGGGGTTGTGCTAAACCACTTATTTCGAACTAAACTGGATTATAGACAAAAGACACAAAACTGGAATGCCTTGGTTTTCCTGAATAATACACCCATAGCACCAGGGGAGCCGTTGCCCGGCTGGTAATTGAACTTATGCTTTTGAATGGTAGACATTTTAACCACAGGCATATTAGGAAGGATGTACACATTTGTTTATTCAAGAGATAATAGACATAAGGTTCATGTTGTCCCCCATGAGCCTACTCTTCATCTCTAGAGCCTTCCTGTTTGCTCACTGGCGATATATTTTTTCCCTTCACATGTTTTGCTTAGAAAGTCAGAGCAGTTGGCAAAGTAGGCCAAGAGGAGGAGCAGTGGGTTTACAAATGTGTGCTGAGGTGTAATCAAAGGATTGTTTTATGTCCTCAGTACTGCCCAAAGACTTTATCCTGCACAGAAAAAAAGGAAATCTCAAAGTGCAAGTACAGCGCAAGCATGTAAATGAAACACGGCTTCAGCCCGCAGTGTCGACATATGGATGTGGTTAAGGTGGTGGTGTCTGAGTGTGTGCTGTGTCTGGGAAGAGTCAAGATGACATATCTGTTTGTCACAGTGCCAGGTATGAGTATGCGTGGGAGTGGTGCCAGGCTCTCGTCAGGAGCAAAGAGGCAGAAAGAACTACTGAGCTTTCAGGCCTTCAGAGGAGTGCACGGACACACACACACACACACACACACACAAACACAAACACAGTCCAGCTGGGTTTTTTTTGGTTTGTATGCCTTTTTGTTTATTGTGAACATGAATTTATAGAATGTTTATATTGATAATAAGATTCAAAGTCAACTTTATTGTCAATTATGTCAAATGACGTTTCTCTCCGGACCCTGGTGTAGGCTTATACAAGTACTAAACAAAAAAACAAAGGGTTTAAAAATACTTGAATTTTTAGTATATATAAAAATAAATAAAAGAGTATTAAGAATTTGAATATTTATAAGTTAAGCTGGAGGTCGGGGGACAATAACAAGGCACAGATAAAAACTGTAATGATAATAAAGTGCAGATAGTGATGAAAAGATGTGCAAGTAATACATCATCCACAGGATGAGTTATTAGCAGCAGTTTTAGAGTAGTATTCTGTACAAAGTGGCTGGTACTGAGTATAGGTGCGTGTGTATATGTTTATATAAAACATTCTTATGACTGGTGCTGCTGGACATGTTGGGAGTGGAGTGGGTAAGTTACAGACTTACAGACTTCTTGGAAGCAGAGGGGAGAGAGTTCAGTATCCTGACAGCCTGATGGATAAAGCTGTTACACAGTCTGGTGGAGCAGGCTCGGAGGCTCTGGTATCTCCTCCCAGATGGCAGGATACTGAAGAGACTATGTGATGGATGGGTGGGGTCACTCACAATGCTGGTTACTTTGCAGGCTAGATGGGTGTTTTAAGTGTCCAGGAGGGAGGGGAGTGAGGCACCAGCAATCTTCCTAGTCATGTTCACTATGCGTTGAAGGGTCTTGTGGTTGGAAGCAGTGCAGTTCCCAAACCACACTGATGCAGCTGGTCAGGATGCCTCGATAGAAGGAGCACATGATGGGCTCGGGGCTCTCACTCTCTTTATCTTCTGGAGAAAGGAGAGACGTTGTTGGGCTTTTTTGGCCAGTGATGCAGTGTTTTTAGTCCGGGAGAGATCCTCTGCGATATACACACCCAGGAATTTGGTGCTGCTCACCTGCTCCACAGCAGTATTGTTGATGGTCAGCAGGGCGTGTTGGGTGTCGGCTCAATAACAATCTCCTTAGTTTTCCTTACATTTAGGAAAAGCATGTTATCTTTGCACCATGTAGCCAGTTGGTTGTGGGGACAATAGCAGGACTCAAGGGGGTGTTAAAAATGTCCATGAGGAGATAGTTTAGCTCTTCTGCACACTCTTTCAGTGCATGACCAGGTATGTTGTGCAGACCGGCAGTCTGTGGGCAAGGAAATGATTTCTTTACGCTGGCTGAGGCAAAACACAGAACCTGGTTATTGAGATCTTGCCGTCAAAGGCCTGTGGTGTAGTCCGTGATGGTCTAGATCTACTGCCACTGACTCCATAGGTCTATGCTGTCTTTGAAATGATCTTTTTGGTGTACAGTCATTTGGCTTTCCTGATGCCAGAGGACAGGTTGGCTCTAGCTGTTCTCAGTTCAGCAGTGTTCAGGATCCTCAACACTCTGTGAACCTACCCTGTTGTCCCTTGTTGCCCTTCGGATGGTGGTCTTATCACAACAAGAAAAAAGCTGCTCTACAGAATCAAAAATGCTGCTAAAATAATGCGTAAACACCACAGTTATGACCTCATAGGAGATCTATCTTTGGTTGGGAACCAGGCACTGTGCTCCATCCATATAACACCCAAATTTAGGCAATGTGGCCTCTCCAAAAATAAAGGAAGCTTATCTTTCAGTCTCTCCTGTGAAGTGCTCTACTGTAAGTTAACTTTGAGGTTGTGTCTCATAAGCCCATGCTTGGGCAAGAAAAGTAGACTTCAGAGCCTGTGGAAGAGCCCAGTAAATCCAAGCTGGATCCCCCTGAAGCAGTGATTGAGATGTATTAACACAGCTCAGCAAGCCTCTCTCTGGCAAAGTCTGCACAAAGTACAGCCACTGGGCCTCACAGACCACTTCAGTCCACTTTAGTTTTTGTAGAGTTTCTGCTCACCTGCTTAGATTGAAAAGTGGTTACAGTCCCTCTGTTTCTGCACTCCAGTGATTTAAGGACGAACTGAAAGTGCACATTGAAACCTGCTATGTGATTTTGAGGAGGATGAGTGTGAAGGAGTAGTAGATTTAAATGCCACTGATATTCTTGGGGAGATCAATGTAACATTTTCAAATTTGTCACAATTTAAAATGGACGTCCACATTCCCAAACAATTGTAGCACTTAAGAACTTTGTATTGTAAAACCGTGTCAGATTAAAGATTAAAACGTTAAGTAGAGAAGACTCCTAACTCATCTAGTACTAATGCATGTGTTTGTTTTAAATGAGGCTGAGTGAGTAATCCCACAATCAGCATTCCTGTGTGTCACTGAGGGCTAATTAAAATGATACATTGCACGATATTAACGTTTGTTCAACAGGAAATGTGGCTTATTTATGTCTTTTTTTTTTTACTGGAACATAGTTTTTGCGTCATGATGCGTGTGCTTTCTTTTCTAGTCTTTTACTTGAACTGGCACCGTTTCACATTGAATTTCCACATGAAAAATACCCACTTTGGTTCCTGTTTCTGAAACTTGTTTCTGTGTATACCAACAGATGTTAGTACTTTTTTGCTTTTAATACCATTGAGATAATTGTGATTGTTTGATGTAGACTCCATTGTTTTGCATTCAGTTGCCTAGCTGGGGTTTTTTGTTTTTATGTTGAGCCTCTGTTGTCACAGTGGATTTACAGCTAAACTAGATTCATTATTGCTGAAATGGTCCATCCATTAGGCGTCGGCAAAGATCACTCTGACTCTACATTCTTAATTTTGCCTTATTTAACAACATCTAATACAATTTCTCATAATTCTAGCATTTTATTCTATATAAAATATATTTCTTTGTGACAGTCTTCAGTCCACCTTTTCTACCAGATGTCTAAGAGGACCTGACCGTAACACCTTTGGCAGTTGCTCAAATTAATGAGAAATGGTGATGTGGATTGAAAAGATGACCTTTTGTTGCTAAGCAACTGAGTAACTTCTTCAGCAGTGGCATATCCTCACGAAATACTGAATCACTATGGGTTGTTGAGAGGTATTACCCCAAGGTTTTGACAGAGCTGACCTTATACAAGTTGTTTTTTTTCATGCTTGTGACATTTCAAAAACTGACATGAATATTGCATACCAATATACAGCTACTGAATACTCTGCCTTGGCAAGACAAGTGGGCTAGCTGCTCATTCAGCACGTAACAGTAGGAATCTTCTTAAGTGTTCAGATATCATTCCAGTCATGCTGTAATGTTATGAGGAGTACAGTTTTATACAACCCAACACATTTCTGTCAAACACAAAGCACCACAGCAAGCATCATAATTAGTTATTTAAGGATCATTTTCACTGTGTTGTTACATTGATGTCTCCTGTGTTTCCAGTCTCATTTCCTGTGGCTGCAGCATCTTTCCTTAGACGTGATCATCAGCAGACAGGAGAGTTTTTCCCTTGCATTTAAGTGTCCCCAGAAGTTACTGAAGCCTCGGTAAATGACAATGGACAGGCCAGGAAATCAATAGTACACCCCCAAAGCAGTGGTGGTTTGAAGTTTATGATCACAGACGAGACATGTTTGTGCCCTGCCACATGTGGAGATGAAGAGAGGTCACGTATCCACTAGCATAAAAGAAAAGTATAGGATGTTACCGTCTTCATTCCCAGGATGTATTCCTACTATCTGTCCCTAAAGTTTGTACTGAACCAGGAAAAAGAATGTTAGTGCAGTATGCTGCTCCCTCTGCTTGGATTCAGTTGCAAAATTACCTGAATCTGTGGGAGCTGGTCTCACTGGATGCATTTAAAGTAATTCTAAATGACTTAAAGGCAGTAACATCTGGCTGTAAATGTTTTGACTGACTCATATTGCCCCTGTTTGATCCCTGATGTTGATGACTTGCAATATAAGACATGATAAATTGTTTTCATGTCTGCAACCCTGGTAATTGAGCTGCTGTCTGTCTTGGCTAGGACGCTCTTGTAAAAGTGATTTTTAATCTCAATGAGACTTGTCCTGGTTAAATAAAATAAAATGAAGGAAATGGGAGGTTAGTCTTTGTTGGTTTGGGATTAACTTTGAATAATGAAAAGGATTACATCTGAGACGATATGTAAGACTATCGGAGGAATAAAGGGAAACACATGGCTCCTTGGAGATTTTGATTCAGACAGCTGAGACTAATTGAACAAACCTCAGCTGTATAGTTCATGTATAGATAATCTATGTTTTGTCTAATCTGTTTTTCAGGCATGGTTCAAGTAGAGTCTTTCTCAGAAAGTGAGTCAATACTGCAGGGCACAAGTGGCTTCTGCTATTATTATTATAATTATAATTTTTTTTAGGATTTCCAACATGAACAGAAAAAAAATGTCAGTTGGTCTTAATAGTGGAAAGCGCTTGTGGGGAAATATGTCCAGTCATTTTTCAGTGACCTGCCAGCAAAGTATTAAACAACCAAACACACTATAAATATTTCAGAAGTATTTCCAGACAGCATTTGGGAAAGTGTTTAATATCAAATCTGTAATATGATGAATGTAGTAGTCTTGTTTGTTTTGATATGTCTAGGGAGGCGATGGAGCTCAGAGGAAAAACAACATGCATGAATGCATTGATAGAAAGTTATGATGTCGGGTCACTATTTGCATAAACAATCAACAAATTGAGTTTGTGTGGATGTTTCTGGCTTTAATAAAACAAGTTTGTGTGCCATTTCTTTTTCTCTGTCGTCACGTAAAGCCTGAACAACAAAAATGAAAAGATGTCACTAAGCTGATTTGTTTTTGCGTCATGGGTTTTTAAAAACATCACAGCATCCAAAACAAAACGTATTGGTATTGATATACATATAAAAGCTCGTCAACTCTTTATTTATTAAAGTGAACATTGACCACTCTTTCTGTGCCAGATGGCATTATACAGATGTGCCATCATGACCATATGGTGGTCACTTCATTCATGAGGTGTTGTTGAAGTTGAAGGGATTTAAGATCAGACATTCCATTCATTAATTTCCAATCCACAGTCTGAGTCAAAGTAATTGTAAGGACCCAGAGTCATAAATATTACAATCACCCAGAAAACTAGTTTGCTCTCAAATGTGCAGTATATTTTCTCCAACGGTTGTTCCTTTCCTTTGCAGTGGATTGAGGATTTGAGCCCTGTCTCTGTGTTTTCTTTGTCTTTCAGAGAAATAACGTTCACCTGCTGCTGAGTGTGTTTTTGCTGGCAGTCTGGGGAGCCGTCCTGTTGGCCTGCCGCTTCTACTGGATGGGCAACAAGCCCCCCAATTTTTCCAACTCTGACAACCCAGCAGCCGACTCCAACTCGCTCCTCACCAGGACATTAACCTTTTTCTACCTTCCTGCCATCAACTTTTGGCTGTTCCTCTGCCCGGACACACTCAGTTTTGATTGGTCAATGGACGCCCTGCCTTTGATCAGGAGTCTTGCTGATTGGAGAAACTTTTATACAGCAGCCTTTTACCTTGGATTGCTGTTGTTGGCTTGGTTCAGTCTGTGGACGCAGCAGACAGCCAAGGGAAAGGAAACCAATGGTAAAGCGCATCATTATACCAATGGCAGGAATGGGAACAGTAATGGACACAGTTACCAATATCATGAACATGAACAAATTAACAACTCCCACACAAACACTCACATCAATAGTGCGCAAAATGGTACCAAAAAGCACTATGAGAGCAGGACTCCCCTGCCTACCTCTGAAAATGTTGTGGTGTTCTCTCTAGGCCTGTTAGCTATCCCTTTCCTCCCTGCCACAAACCTGTTTTTCTACGTTGGGTTTGTGATAGCAGAAAGAGTACTGTACATCCCCAGCATGGGTTTTTGCCTGCTGGTGGCAGTGGGGATGAGGTCCCTGTACGTCCGACTACGACGCAGGTCCTCCAGGACAATGCTGGTGTACTGCAGCGCAGTCATTGTTCTTCTTTTTGGTGTCAAAACTGTTTTAAGGAACCGGGACTGGGCAAATGAGGAGATGCTCTACAAGTCAGGGATTTATGTCAATCCTGCTAAAGGTAAGGTTGAACTCAGATGCATGCTTTATTTACTTAAGCATACACACAGGCGCAACTGCTCTAAAATACTCACATACACACTTATTCACATGGAGAAAACACATTTTCTCACATCAAAACCTCCCTACCAATCTTTTTTCAGTGTCTGAATAGTGTGAGTGAGGTTTGAGGAAGGGTTTTTTTATTTGATATTGCATGCTGCCTTTCTCAGTCTACTGACACCCTAAATAATTCAAAGTAACGCTGCCTCAAAATGTCTTCTCTTCATCACTCAGCCTCACTACAGAATATACAAGCGCTCATAAGTTGAATTTGGTGCCCCAGAAAAAAAACGAGATTGGTGTAAATGGTGTTAAACAAGACAAACTTAATTCTTCAGAACTCTCTACAAAGAATACAACTAAGTTTAATGTCTTTATCACTCTTCTTCATACACCCAGCATTCAGCCTGTCTAATGACAAGAGATGCCCTTTCTCACTTGGAAAGGCACCATCACTGCCATGGCACCCGTGTCTGATTGGCACTTTCAACAGGAGATGAAATATTCAACAGCCTTCAAATTCAAGGTCACAAGGACACAGATTCTCATCTAAAGTGTTGTTCTCAGCGCTGCTGAGCAGAGAAGCAGGGCAGGGACTTTCAAGGCAACAGCAGGACACATTGTGTTAGCTAATTTCCCTTTCAGATTCTGCAGAGGAGCTGAGGCATGACAGCTGTTTGTTTTGGCAGGCCATCAGCTGAACAGAGCAGCAGCAATGTCCCCAACTCACATTCATTAAAGCTAATATAAGATTTGAACAGAACCCAACCTCAAATAGAGACACACTCCTTGAATTGTTGAAGTGTGAAATTTCACAGTACACAAAGAAACGCTTTACTGTAAAAGAGGCTTCACAAAGTCTTCTGAACAGGTGTGCATAACTGGACACACAGTTGAATGAAGGAAGCTTGAGTTTTTTTCTGCTGTTTGTCTTTATTTATACTGACTGTTCCTCTGGGATCGCACAGATGGAAGGATTTTCAACATTTAAATAAATACATTGCTTAAAGGCACGGTGCCTGTTTAGCTCTCTAATCACGTCAACAAAAGCAGCAGGATTTTATCTTCCTATTCTACATAACAAGTACAGAGAGGGAATACAATCTCAGGTTTTTTTATAATAATTTTCTCTTGTGCATTAATGCATAACACCATAAATGCTCAACAACCACATTAGGCCTGTCTGTGTGCATTTACTGTCACATTTGTTGAGAAATGGTGTTGAATCATAGCTTTTGGCAGGTTTGTGCAGTGTATAATCTAGACTGACTCAATGATTATATTATGTTTGCAATAAATATTAGGCATGAAAGTGCACTCTTCAACTCTTTACTGTTGTTACTCTCCATCCAGTACAGTTCACCTTGTTCCAGCACACCCTCTACATTTACTTTCACACTCGAGAGTCTCTGCACAAAATGTACAAAAGCTCTTAGCACCCTTATTTCATCTGTCAGTTACTGCACTGTGCCATTCAACGCTAATGTCATTATCTGTGCAAAAGCACCGTGGTGGTCTCCTTTTCATACACACTCTCATAGGAACAAGTGGTGGTTTTGGCACAAAGCTCCCCTGGTGTGTCATCTCTCTTTACTCATACTGTCTTAGCACACCAGCTGCATCAGCCGAGCAACATCCTCCATAGAGGTTAAAAACACTGAACTCATGGCAGTGAGTGGCTGTGAATAACAATAGAAAATTATGACTTGCCACAGACATTTCACTCCTGCTGCTTTAATTTAAGAGCTGTTTAAGATTCTTTTTAAAATAGTTTTTTATTGTTATTCATTTTACTTAACCTTTTTCTTTTGGGATCTATCAGCATGGGGCAACCTTGGAAATGTCCTAAAGAGCCAGGGCAAGATGGAGGAGGCTGAGCAGGCGTACAGAAATGCCCTCTATTACCGCAGCAACATGGCTGACATGCTGTATAACCTGTGAGTTTGTGTTTTATCATTGTGTGTGTTGGTGATTATTTGGTTGTCATTAATGGTTGTCCATAAGGCTTTGAAATGTCCTTTGTGCTTAAATACTTGGTTTTCTGTAAATTGTGTCCTAACAAATGCCTTGTCTCAATTGAGTGTGCATGAACATGTGGAGGAGCTCTCTTTGTGCACGCTTGTGTCCATTGATCAGATCTGTTCTCTCAGAGGAAGTGCCGCCTCGCCTTGTATTCCCCAGAGTGCTTTCTTTCTGACAGCAATATTAATGATGCTGTATTAGCCTGAGGGGGCACACAAAGCATCCACAGCCAATAATCACAGTGCGCTCAAATGTCTGTGGTTCGCTAAGATCTAAATATATCTCCTCCTCTTTTTCACCTGCTTGTATTTTTGTCTTATCCTAACAGAGGCGTTTAACTTTAAATACCTCTGCTTTTGAGTTTTGAAGCTCTATCCTTCTGATCCGTCATTCCTTTTGTCTGTTCCAGCGGTTTGCTGCTACAGGAGAGCAACAAGTTCTCAGAGGCACTCCACTACTATAAGCTGGCCATTGGGAGTCGGCCAACTCTGGCTTGTAAGTACAGTTCTTTTTATTGACAATCTCCAGCTCTTGTGGTTGCGGCTGTGCTGTGTCCAGGCAACATTGAGCACATGCTGTGGTTATGTGAAGGGAGAGGAATAGGTGGCAAAGGTCAGTGGGTATATGGTTTATTTAAACATTCAGACTAGCTTTCAAAGCTAAGTCATGTCAACAGATCAAGCAACTGCATGATGTCATTCATTCTGAATTCAGGACATCACACCCATTTTTTTCCTAAAACCACCTACACCTTCTTATTCGTCTCTTCCTCTCCTTCCAATCCACTACATTTTTTGCTGCTTTCCCTGCAATTACATTTCCGTACACTGCCATCTTCAGCAGGTTCCTTCCCTGATTAGAACAAATTGCTCACAATCTTACCTGATCATGCAATAAATTAGCTCCCCATTGTTCTAGGCATCAGTCAATGACAGATAAACAGAAAATCTTAAACATCTCTTCCTTTCTTCCCCGGATTAATTAAAGACCCAATCAAGATCCTGGTTAGACTAGAGAATTTCCATTCAGCGTGCAATTACCCAATCTGTTATAGCCGATAACAAGGTTAATTAATTACCCTAAGCAGCAGACACATTGAAGGCAGAACGAGAATGTGACAGTGTTTTTCAAGGTTACACCATTACTCACGGCCTAATGGGAGCTAAGTCACACAAACTGTAGCCTGTTTTATTAATTATGCAGAGTTATCCTGAATGTGATAAAGTCCTATTTGGTTCCAGTCACATTTTATGCATACAGTGCACAAAACAATCAGTTTGGAAGGCTGGTGAAAAAGACTTGCTTTTGTCTATCTGTGGTTTTCTTTATCTGTCCCCTTTTCGGTGCAATGGAAAACAGTCTAGATATTGACCATAGAGTGCAATACCCTGCAGGATAGATAAGACTGCGATGTGTTAGGATGTGGAATAAAATAATGTCATTTTTTGAGATAAGAAATTCCAAGGACAGGAGAGGAAGCCGTGAAAAAAAGGGAATTTGATTCTAACCCCTCTCCCCCCAAAAACGCTATTACTCGATTATACAGCAACACCCTACAGAGAAGCCTTCCAGATTGATTTGCTGTATGAAGTTAATTTATTCCAACAGCCAGACTTGATAGGGAGTTGTTTAGAGAGGAAGGTCCACAGAGACTAATTACTCTTCAGCTACATATTGACTATTAGATGTTGTCTTCGACCACTCATGAAAAAGTTTAACAAGCCTCCAATGTATCCCAAAGGATGCATGCGAAGGTCAAACATACAGCATGAAAAAGATCCACGGAACCACGGTGGTTCATTGTTCCTCCCCTAAGGTGTGTCTCAAAGCAAAATGGCCATTACTCAACTTGTCAGCACCATTGCTCTACATGACTTCAGTTCAGTTAAAGACACATTTGCCCATTTACAGCAAATGATTACACTTTATGGAAATACCTCTGCTCTTTGAGGAAGCTCCCCAAGAATCCTAGCAGTGTCAAGGATTCTGCTAAGAGCGCCAACCCTCTACTTACGACGTACATGAAGATTGAATACTACTGTAAATACAAAACTGAAAAATAGCACTCAAGGAGAAGGTTGAGGCGTGGGAGTTGTGGTAATGATAAGAAGAGTCAGGTTATAATGGCCGCACTCTGTCTGCAGATGTATCATTCAACATTATTACTGAGTTCAAGTGCTCCGCCGGTACTAATGCCATGCTCTGTGCTTTCTTTTTTTGTTTTCCCTACAGCGGCCTACTTGAACACAGGCATCATCCTAATGAATCAGGGTCGCCTAGATGAGTCCAAGCGCACTTTTCTAACCTGCGCTGATATCCCAGATGAGAACCTGAAGGACCCCCACGCCCACAAGAGCTCAGTCACCAGCTGCCTGTACAATCTGGGCAAGCAGCTCCACGAGCAGGGACATCAGGAGGTAATGATCCCAAATGAAAAATATATTCCACATTTTCCTGAAAATCCTAAGAGATGCATTTATGTTTGAAAATGTTTTAGCATCTGGGCAAACAAATAGCAGCTTTCAATTGACAGCAAAGATCCAAAGCATCACACTGTGTTCATTTAAACATCATTTTACCAGACAAAATGCGCATCTTAGACTTAGCTCTGCTAGTTATTGGCTCAATGTTGAATATCTGGAATAACTTGCGTGTGTATTCTTAGTGATAAAGTTTGGAATTCAATGTGAAAGTTAATATGGCATTTATCCATGGTGGATGATAGCTCATAAAAGAAAAAGAAAAGAATAAGAAAAAGAAAAAAAAATCACCAAGCAAAAAGTTAAGATGACATTCATTCAAAATGTAGTTGTTAATAACTTTATAATGTATATTTTGGCCACCTAACATATAAAATATAAAATATCCAGATTGCATGTACTATATACATTGTATATGCACAAATATATACCTATCTCCTGGCATATTTTGTACAAGAGACACAACACACAACACACATCACACACTATAATGAAATTCCAAGAAGTGCTCCTTCACATAGAGTACATGCTGGAAATATTAAACCATGGTGAATTGAGATAAAATGCAGGCAGTTGCCAAAGGAGCCTTTTGGGGACACTGAGAAAATGCTCAGTTTTTTATGGACATGTTCCAAAATTGCTTCCGTCATAGGGGACACAATGTTTTGTGCAGATAATCCTCAGGCTGTTTCTAACAAATTCACTCTCTTTCATGCCCCTAAAGACCTACAGTGCTGGCTAAAGTGACTGTTTTTCCAGTGCTGCACATTTATATTGTACACAAGCACCGATGCTGCTGATTCAATCAGGAATGAAGCAGTAGCACTGCAGATTCAATAAAGGCTTTTAAAAATTGTTGCATGCTAGAGAGAGTGTCCCACTTCCTCCGACCTCTCACTGGAGCATTCGTCTCAGCAATAAAGTACTTCCAGCTCCTTCTACCATTTAAAATGTGAGGAGCTCTGAGGTGAATCGCTGGACCTACTCTCTATGCATGCTAGAGTGCATATGTGACATTGCTGTAGTCGTCTTAACAGCCGTGACACTGAGGATAGACCCTTTCTGCTTGGCTCTGTATGAACCAGCCTCCCAGCGACCCCCAATTCCACGCTATGTATTCACTGTGTCAGGGCCCCGGCTGCAGGGGAGGAATGACTAGTTACCCTAGCGCCAGTCTCTCTGACGGGGTCTCTCCAGTCTCTAATGCAAACATCCCCCACCTTCTTTTTTTTATTTGCTGCATTCACAGGAGGCCCTCTCCGTGTTTAAAGAAGCAATACAGAAAATGCCAAGACAATTTGCACCACAGAGTCTCTACAACATGATGGGTAAGAGCTGCTTTTGATTCCTCACTTGAAGCATAAAAGCTGTTGTTGTTTTTTTCATGTGAAATAACAGATAGCGGAAACAAGGGTAAAAGGTTATTTTTGGGAGTATTTCGGAGAAATATCCTGCTATATATCATGCATTTTTGCAGTTTTTTGTTATTTGCGCCCTTTAAGACAAGTATATTCTGGATAAGCAGAGTCTAACAGAACCAGCGTTAGCAATTACTCATCAGAAATGAGTAATCACAAGCAAGCCCAGGAAATCCATTAGCCCAGGGCTTGTAGTTTTTGCATCCCTGACTTTTCAGGATGTGCCACAGAAACAAAGGCAAAACCACTTGTGAGCTTAAAAGCTGTAACAAAACCAACAGAATAATTGCTTTTGACTATAGTCCTTTGTTCCTTAATGAGTAACCATTTAAATATATAGAAAACAGAAGGTTAAACATTTGGTATGACAAATGCTGTCGCAATTCAGAAGATGTTAACTCTACGTTCCAATTTCCAGTCGTGAATCCTAAAGCTGGGACTTACTTTAAGCCCTTACGTGATAAATATGATGATGAAAACAAGGTTACACTCATTAACTTTCTGGTTCTTAAATACTGAAAGAAACAACCCAGTAAAACTAGAGCCAGATAGACATTAAGCTAATTTGATTTTGTGACAGATATAATTAGGTTTTATGCTGTTATGACCAAACCTTAGTAAGATTTTAAATAGCATGTTAAACAGAATTAATTTGCTTTTCACTACCAGAACAACCCATCTCGTTCGATTACAGCTGCAGAACAGCTGCTGCAGGCTCATTATAGTTTCTCTCAGCGCTTTTTCTTTTTCTTGTCTCCCTCCTGCTTTCCCTCTCACCCTCACACGTGCACATTCTTGAAATCTTGGACGTCTGTAATCCAGACTTGGTAGTGCCATGGACGTTGGCAAAATGCAATTTGACAGAGCTACTGAGATTATGTCAAACTGTTGATGAAAACTCCAGTCACCGTTAAGGAGCAGCACAGCATCTGTAATTGAGGCACGAAGCCAGAGATGTGTGATTCCTGCAGCTTAACGTTGTTTCCTCGCTGAACTGAATTTGCACATTTGGCACACCTGCTCATATCTATTTCCAGTTTCTCTCACTGCGCTGCTCTCATGCTGTTTGTCAGACGCCAAGGAGCAGAACCTTTCATCAGACGCAGACCTGGGTGGTAATCTGCGCCCTGCTGGTCTCACTCCAACACCCTCTGGTGGGCTGAGGAATGTTCCACTCCAAGGAGCTGGTTTTCAGCTCCTTGGATTCGATGTCACTTCTAATTGCACGTTGATGTTTGTGCTAATCTCATACAGCGGTCTGCTGCCAGGAAGGCGAGAAAAATATTTTGGCTGCCTTTAGCCACATCAACAAGTGAAGAGGTCATATCAAAATGGAGCTACAGTATAATACAGCTGTATTACATTTAAAAAATGTGTTTTACCTCTGAAATCCAGATAATCCTGTCTGTAAACACATTAAGAAAGTTATATTACCCTCCAGTGCTATCAAGGTTTTGTTCTGGAAATATTTTTTCCATATTTTAAAAATGTCTTTGAAAAGCTATGATAATACAAAAGCTTCAATATGGATATGAGCAGGTACATTTTGATATTTTGATATGCTATAATCCATTACTTTGCTCTGGTTGTTGATGACATTTTCTGATTATGAAGTTCCAATACCATACCACAGATTTCCAACTCTTGCATCTGATATGTAAGGTTGTACTTGCGGATATCATCTTGAAAATACATTCTCATGGATTACTTTACATCCCAGGGAAAAGGTCTTAAGCCTCAAGCTGTTTAAAATGAGGTTATATCTTAAATATGGTGTTTTTTACATGCCTGTGTGTTAAGAGGTATCATTACATCGTGTTACCGCACATTCAAAGAGGGTGTTAGTGTGTCACCTGTTGCTTATCACATTTTCTTATCAGGGAAGTGATTGACCCTAATCCCCCCCCCCCCCCCCCCCCAAAAAAAAAAACAAAGTCCCCCAGTCAGCTCTAGTCTAAACAACTTGTCCAGTTCATGAAATTAAGTAGTGAAATTTTAACACCTGTGACGCATTCAGTCAGTTCCCCAAGATATGTTAGGATGTTGATTTGAACTGTGTTGTGTCCAATTACCAGCCGATGTTGTCAAATTCTTGCAATAATACAGGTGTTATTGGATGGCTTTGAAACAGGTCATTGTTTTTACAGGTGCTAGCAGGCAGAGGGTCAGATTTGGTGGTGGGGGAGGTATCAAATGATGTCTGACAGATGAGGGAGATTGAGAGAGTGTTATAGACTAAGTGATATTATTATATAGTTGTTTAAGCCACCCACTGAACTGTAGTGTTTTTTGGGGGTTTTTTTTAAGAAATAAAAACTTCTTGAAACGCTGTTGTGAAAAATACGGAAGGTAGACATTTAGTATTTAGTATGAACATTGCATTTTTAACAAAGGCTAACCTGCAGTTTCTTATTTCAGTGCCAGATATTATCATACAAGTGAAAAATATATAAATATAGATTTGGCTAGTTTCTGGCCTTACCACCACTCTGTCATCCTCAGCAGAACAGTCGGCAGATGTGCAATTTCTTAACCTCTGACAGCTTGACCCCTGACTTGAATCCTAATTTTGCTCTCACAGGAGAGGCCTACATGAGACTAAACAAGCTGACTGAAGCTGAACACTGGTACCAAGAGTCCCTGCGAGCCAAGCCGGACCACATTCCTGCACATCTCACCTATGGCAAACTCCTGGCTATGACGGTAAGACTTCATTCTTTCGTGTCCTCTCTTCTCGTGATTTTTCTTTAAAGCATGAATATGTTGCTTTTGAGAGAATAAATTACAAATTCTTTATTTTAAAAATCTAACATTATGTTGTAGCATCTAATTTAGCATCCAGTATTATGTAATTGCCACTCGTGGCCAGCAAATGTTGTGAAGGTAAGGATTAAGACCCAGCATCAAACTCATACAGTCAACTAGATTAAATGTTTTCAACTATATCACTAGCTAACAGCAATTCTTCCTGTTTGGTTCAGTGCTTAAGTTCCTTGCTCATTAATGTGTGTGCACTGTGCAGGAATGCTGTTAGTCAGTCACGTCCTTATCAAAGCTATTTCTGCTGGTCTGCTGAATTAACCTCTGCATCGACTTCTGATCTAAAGCCTGACTTGCTGACATGCCTGACCTCAAATCCTCTAACTTTTTGTATCCCTGAACCAATTTTTATTCTCTACCTGTCCTCTCTTGGGTCTTTTCATTACGCTCTCTCTTTCATCTCCTCTGGCTTTTGATCAGTCCTGTCTAGTGCATTTCTGATGGTTGCAATATTCCCCTGAAGTTTCCACAGTTAATCAATAGTGTGAAAGTGAGGGAGAAAAAAAATGATCACTTTGAGTTTCTCAAGATGTTCCTGTCATGGAAAAATAATTTCCTGATTAAAAGTATTTTCGTGGCTACTTTTTTTATTCAACTTTCTGCTTAATTCCTTGTCTAAATCTTAAAAAAGTAGCACAACAAGCTGCTTTGGATCAACAGAAGCATAACAGATCAGGCATTTGGCATGTTTGCAAAGTGAAATATAGAGAAAGAAATTAAATCCAAACGCTTTTTCTAGGTCAACAAAGATAATATCGTTTAAGGGTCACACAGCTGACCTGTGTTTCGATAAGCTAAGACAAAGCCATCTATGTGAAAGGGTCTCAGGGCACGAGGAGATGGTCCTGTGGTTAGGTCATATCATTCAGTCATCAGTTACAGATCACCTCTAGATAGGCGTTATTGGAATGGAGCCGGCCTCGGAGGAGCAGTTAGAGCTGAATTGGACTGTCAGCGCAGAAATAAACAAATTAGAGGAAGAGTTGCACAGAAGGCTAAAAGAAGGGTGGAGGCTTCTCTTCAGCTGACACCCCTCTCTCCCACAGTCTGGGCCCTAATGAAAGGACGTAATTGTGTTCAAAAAACCCAGAGCAGTGGGATCTGGATTTCCACAGAAAGACTAGACTCTTCCTGGCTCCGTCCCCTCTCATTTCCCGCATGGAAACAGAGTTCTTTTCAAGTTCTTTTCATTTTGAATCTTTCCAAAATTATGACATAGTGTGTATCAAAACTGATACGGGGGGAGGAATTTCACAAGCACGTCATTTGATCTGAACTGGCTGGAAACCCCCTATTTTTCATATCAGCAGTTAACAGTTAGCTCTTAATCTGATATCAGTCTTGTTTCTTTCTCATGGGGGTCATGCAATAACACCATTACCATAGTGTATCCTCTGTGAAGTCTTACAGTTCATTTTGTGTGTCTAAAAGTGGATAAAACTGTAGCACCATACTAGATTGATTTTCCCATCTGTACTCCAACTGAATGCCAGCTTTAAGAATAGTTCAGCCGACATCACAGCTAAAAGTCGCTTGTTAAACTGACATGAATTCCTCTCTGCACAAACGCCTCTGGACCTCAAAAACCATCTGAACCCAAATTCTGTCAGCAAGGACAGTGTAGGGGAGTAACACAATTCTTTAGAGGAGAGCAGAAAGACTTAGTGAAGTGGACTCGGGGGGGAAGAATTCAGTGGGCCGTGAAGAGAAACTCATTTTATTTAAGAAAGTGTTATTGATTTTGGAGGAAAGTAGAGTTCGAACCTGCAGGGATACATCTCTCTAGATCTCTGACCATGATGGATGGAAGAAAGGTTTTGAGCTTGCGTGATCCTTTGAGTCCAAATAATGCCATCAGAGAGGTGGAGTCAGTTGTTAGGACGGACTTAGAGCCTCTTCATCCATGCGGAAATTTTAAAAGACAGTAGATTCTTTATTGAAATGTGTCAGAAAGTTTTTACCCATGACTTTGAGTTATACCCTTTTATGTATGCTGTTTCTCTTGTGGCTATAGCCTCTGTCCCCGATGACAACAGCATTTAAGCATGATCAAAACCACTTCTGAAGGTTGTCCAGCCCACCTGCCCCCGCCTCTATCATCCCCCTATCTCTGTGCTCCCTGCGGCAGAACTATGAGTGATGAAGATGCTTTAGATACTGTCAGGGGTTTTCGAGGTTCAGGTCCCTGCGGGAGAGGCGGAGAGACTGCAAGATAAGGCTTGGCAGCAGGGTCAGAGAAGGGTGAGGGGAGGGCGATGGAGCTGAGCTGCTAGCTGAGGCGCAAAGAGCAAAGAGTCACTGTGATTTGTGGACAAAAGAAGGACAAAATAGGGGAGGAAGGCAGAGTTAATCACACAGATCAGTATCACCCCCCTGCTGTGCCGACCCCTGAACACCTCCGCTGGCGCTCCGGGGGATCAGGATGTGTTTCGGGTTCCGTGTATACACCACAGGTCAAAGATGGACATGGCCGCGGCATGGCTTACGATATTGGATTCGGTCATCCACTAGTCATTTCCTTCAGGGAATACGAGGCAGGCTTCATTCATAATCACCTCACAGAGCCAGAGCTACATCTGCAGTTTATCTAATGTTATCAGGAGATTTGAGGTGTGAGGTATGCACCAATAAACTCAGCATGTGTGACAAAACTGAGGGCATTGTACTCACACGGAAAGTAGAAGAGGGGATGGCCCGTTGCTATTGACAGTATCTCCATCCTCCCCTGATTTTGTTGGCCTCAAGGTACTTTCAGAACAACAAAGAGGTTGCCATTTCTCAAAATGTGTAAATGGAGTGACAGCAAGCAAGCAGTTGGTTCCATTGATCCTGATGTTAGTTGAGTGACATGCCTTCCATTAACACTCACTAGAGTAGGGGAGTGTTACATTTAGTAGTTCAGGGTTTACATTAAAATATCAACAGCCGAAAAGTCCAATGAGAAATATGCCAATTGCTGGTTCAATAAATATATTTAGTAATAGCATATTGAATACCCTGATATGGTGTAATCTATAGTATGTTACCAAGACAACTTCAATATAAATGTATATTTTGTGAAAGTTCGGTTTTGCCTTTGCTTTTAAGGCAGTAAAGATTCTCCAGTAACAGTCCTGCGCTTTGGCTCAACAGCAGTTAATATGACTCTGAAAAGTCTTACTGTTTTCTCTCAGGTAACGTTACATCTAGCATAGCACAGCGAGCATCAGCCTGGAGCTCCACTATTAAATAACATGTAATTGATCAGTAGGAGGTTTAACTTTTCACCGGCCCTGGTCGGAGGCAGACTCACGGAGCTGCAGCTGCAGGCTACACGCTTGGCTGCCTTAAATTAACAACAGCAAGGCTATTTGTTTTATTTTATTGTTGTAGCCCATATGCTCAGTTCGAAAAGTTTGTGAAGAGTTCATTCCTTTAATAAAATACATTTGTTGGATCATTTGTGTTTTATTGCTGTTTAAATGTAGGCTATTATATGGCTATTTAAAACATATGTCTGGTAGTTTTTCTATATGGCCAGAAATCTGGAATATTAACGGCAATATTGGACATCAAAAAGAGGATAGGTCACCAGTCAATCACCAGGCTAACATTGTGTGTAGAGACACACAGCCATTCATACTTACATTCACAATTATAAGCAATTTACAGTCACAAGTACCTGGAGTACTTGGAGAGAACCCACACAGTTCTAAACAGTATTGGGCTATATCTCAGATGAGGAGAGGTAGGTGACTTCTGTTGGAAAGAGGCATTGTGAAAATGTTGACTTAACAGAGGGAAAATTGAACACCAATACTCATTCGGTTACCCTGATTATTCATAGAGGCTGACAGATGAGCCAAATGACTTATAATCCATAAATTTGCAGATGAAAGAAAAGTTGCCAGGTTTATGAGGTCCAGCAGTGAAGTAATATAGCATGTAGTGTAGCAAATTGCCTCTCTAGAGATTAATAAGAACAGTAATAACATTTCCTTTGAGATGAGTAATGAGAAAGGGGCAACTTGTTGCTTTTTTGAGGTTTGACCCTCGTTCGTCATATAGCTTATTCTGGCCACGGTCATACTTGTCATAATCCAAATCTTCTATCCATTCACAACTGCAAGTCATTTCAGTGTGTGAAAGCTTAATTCTGAGGTTTACCAAACAGACATAGGCCTCTGTTATTATAAAACCAGCTGGCCCTCAAACTTACAAATTCTTCCATCTGTGAATACGAGTATAAAAATACACAAAGATGATGCTTTTCAGACTGGAACGGTGATCGCTACTTGGACACCATCATCTCTATTAAACATATACTTAGCACAGGCTTGATTTTCCGCAGCATCAAGGGAACCCACACTCAGATGTTTACATTAGAAAATTATGTATTTATTGAATCTGCAGTTCACTCAAAATGTATATGCTTGACTAAGTATACAGTCATTAACACTAGACTGTACTGATTGGATGGGAGCCTATTCTATTTGACTAAACAGAAGTAATTTGCTTTATTTCAAACTGAGCTCAAGCACATTATTTTTCCTGGCTTATGCAATCTTTATGTATTCTTCCTCCATCTTTTTCTGATGATTTGGCATTTTATCTAAAGCTTTTATAGACGTGTTAAATCTCCATTTTTCTTATTTTATTTTATGCATTATTCATGCAGTCTTTTAGAGCGAAACACACACTAATTGTTGCATTGCTAATGCTAAAACATCTGCGTTTATAGATGAGTGCACATTGTTAATTGTTGATCAGATGACATCTGGTGCCCAACGGAGAACAGGAATGTGTCAAAGTCCCAGCTGGCACCTCTATTGGCCAGCTGCTCTGTTGTCTTTGAGCTGTGATTGGTTATGTGTCAAAGACTTAAGGGAGTTCTTGAGGTCCACAGGGCTTCAGGGTTGCTTCTCTTCATCGTGTTATCCTCACCCTCCCAGTATAGATTAATTCAAGCTCTCCAAAGGCTGAAACAACAACAAAGATCCATATAGATATATGAGTTTGCTGACCATTTCTCTTTTTTTCTGTCTCTTTACTCTTCTTTCCTTTCCACTCTCCTGCTCCACTTCCCCATTTCCATTTTACCACTCTCTGTCTTGTTTCATAGCGGTTGGGCCACACACACCGGCAATCTGTGGTTATGCTCTGGAAGTGTTATTTGAACAGATAAAAGTGCGTAATGAATGAGCCTTTGCCCCGCCTGGTCTGCTGTGCCAAGCATGACAGTGTGTACTATGACAGCACGACACATGAGCTTGAAAGAATAACACTGGTGGTACATGTGTTTCATGTCTATTTATTAAGATTTACTGTTAAAGTAGGTCTGCGGTTTGAAGGGGGACATTAGGTATTCACAAAGGTATTTTGGCTGTTTGGCTGAGTGTGGTATTTTTACAATGAGTAGGCGAGGAGCAGTTGAAACAATAATGACACTGTGTTTAATCCTCTCAGGGGCAGAAAACAGAAGCAGAGAGGTACTTCCTGAGGGCCATCCAACTCGATCCCGCTAAAGGCAACTGTTACATGCATTATGGTAAGTAGTAATATTTTTTACTTTCATTTTACCATATCCTGACTTCATTCTTATCTCTTCAAACGTTTAATTTGGCAATTTAACACATACGTGCTGCACTTGTCTGCACAAAGGCAGGAACTCAAGGCACACATGTTGTTCAGACAACAGTGTTGGCCGACCCCTTTGCCATCTCTTCCTCCAATCAGGCATGATGTCAGTCTGTACGTGTTGGGGGATCGTGAGAAGAGAGGATGATTTCCTCCTATTGTTCTTTGATTTTATGGAACTATGAAACGTGACAATTGCAGCGTCGCTTTCGTTGCATAAACCAAAAAATATAAAATAAAGACTTGCACAAAGCAATATCAGGTATTAAAAAGCAATAGATATACTTAGAGGGTTTCTTAAAATAATATAGTAAATAAATGAATAAATAGCCAAGAACTGAGTATTGGTGCACTTTTGCTACAATCCATGTCTTCACAAATAAAACATATATGACATAAGCCTATGAATGTAGTCTGTAACAAAATGCAATGCTGTCATTGTGACACAATATAGCCAAAACTTAATGTTGATCTAGAAATGGACATTTATGTTGTAAGCTGATCTGATGCAATAAACACATCAGGCTTAAGAGTCAGGATTTCATGCCACCGACACAATTAAAACATCCATTCACTGCTATTGTCTGCCTGTGACAAGCAGCATGCCTGCACACAATTGGAGCAAACCCAGAGTGACTAATCAACTGAGCCATAATAACACTCACGCCTTGACACCTTTTTTTATTTTTTAACTGCATAGCACTGCAGCTTTAAGCGGCGAATAGAATAGCACGTCCTACCTTAGTTGGTGAGAAGATAATAATTAATGGCAGGCTCCTCAGTATGATGAATCCCCTCTGGCTTAGCTCCACTGTTAAACACTGTCACTACATGAGCTAGCAGTATCACCCGCTGGGAGGTTGTCATGCACCTTCGCTCATCCTCTGCAGCGGCCTCCTCTTCTTGCCCCTGCTCTCCACTGGAATCAACCTGCTCATCTGTCCAGACTTTTTCCTACTCCTCTTCATTTGGCAGTGGACTGTTAATGATATTACAACAGTTAAGCATGCTAAATGGATTTTGCATGGTAGTGGCATCAGTATTTTTGAATAAATATATTAAAATATTTTGCAGCATCAGCTTTGAGGTTTTTCTTTTCTTTTTCTCTCTGACCTTTTCCACTTCACATTTTCCTTTTTTGGGACATTTTCTGGACTTTTTTTTTTACATTGATGCATCCACTTGAAGGGGTTGGAGGAGGATAGTGGTAGCTTCATGAACCTGCCTTACAGTATAAGAACCCTATTGACAATAATTACAGTGTAACCCCTAAACTCAAAACCAATACCATATATTGGGTTTCTCATTGTCCAATAAGTTCTTTTCTGAACTAGACCTTTTACGATTCCCCTAAAAATCACACTCACATAATGAACATGAACAGTTTCACCATCTGTATACATAGACCGACTCTGTAAAATATTTCGTAATTACATCAGGGCAGTCCAGGACACTGAAATTGATTCAGGGACTGACTTTCCTTTTTAACTTGTTTTGAAATATCTTTCACCCTCGATAACTGCTGAGGTGTTTGTAACCTGCAGCTGTTATACACTCAGTGATAGTCTGAAGTCTCATTTTAAGTCTGTCTCTCACCTCAGGCTTGTACAAATGGTTTCAGTTTCATCCACATTTATTAAGGAAAATATGCATGGGTTCACCTGGTGGTTTAGCATCCTGGTACAGTAGTGGGGCTAACCAAAGTCAACAGGGTATTAATTCCTCTCTAAACCTGGCCCTTACCAAAAAGATCCAGCCTTAGTTCACGGCCTTGTCAGGCTCCGATAATCCCATCCCATGAGAGGTTGACTGTAAAAGCAGCCACGCCTGTAATAAGACACAAACCTCCTGCAAGAATCATTTTCATCTTAAAGAAACAGATCTATCAAGGCCAACTAATCTGAACAAATGGGTCTGAGAGATGGCCAAAGGGTGATGGTATTTTGCACGCGTGTCTAGTGTTTCAGCATATTATTGCCGGGGCAGACCAGGCTGTCCCTCCTCATAGGCCAAAGCCAACACCTCTGGACCGTGTATCCCTCTGTGCTTTGGTAGAGATCCCTCAGTGTTTTAACAGTGCTGCTTTTCTCTCCTGCCCTGCCAGGTCAGTTTTTGTTGGAAGAGTCACGGCTGCTGGAAGCGGCGGAGATGGCAGAGAAAGCTGCACGCCTCGACGGCGGGGAGTTTGATGTGGTCTTCAGCGCAGCCCACATGCTCAGGTGAGTGTTTAATTGGACACGTGCTGGAGAAAAGCCCCAGCACATGCAGAAAGACAGTGTATGTATTTGGATGAGATGGGTGGGCCAGTTTTCCATGGCTGAGTAGAAAGGAAAGGCTATGTATGAGAGAGGGAGGTCTACTGTCTGCACGGTTTATCCAGGGGCTTACGCTACTCCTCAGCCAGTGTGATTTACTTGGCTGTACTTTGTAATCCTCTTCTCTTGCTGCAGTGCCAGCCTCTGAGCTCTGGTTTGTCTTAGCATGCTGTGCAGCTATGTATCTTCATATGCTCTCGCTCTTTATCTCTCTCCCACTCTGTCTCACTATTTCTCTGCTGGCCCCAGCTCATACTTGAAAGTCGGCTTCCAAATCGGTGCAAGGTTCAGCCGATGAGCCTCGGCAGCAAAGCTTTAGCAGCCCACAAGCTCTTGTGTTCTGAATGCAAGCCATGAGTGGAAATTTGTAAATAAAGCCATGTGCCAATTTACAGTATGCTGCTCCACTGACTGAATAAACCTACAAAATTATATTACTGAGTGTAGAGATTTCCTTGTTTGCATTGAAATTACAGCTGCCTGTTGAAAGGAGGGTTATTTTTAAAACTATTATTGCTTATCTTGAATCACCAGTGTTTGGTAAAACCACTGCTTCTTTACCCAAGAGCATTGCTGCACAGCTCTTTGTAAGATTATTTCCCAGCTGCTTTAGGCATTGCTCTTCGCCCACTAGTCTGTTCATGCAGGATCTTCACCACCAACGGCTTTCAGCATCTAGAGCCTCTTCCAGGGTCCAGACCCCTGGCAGCTAAAGAGAACTTCAAGCTGCGATCAAGCTGAACTTTTCTCCGCCTGCTTGGCATGGGGTCTCGCTCCTCCGCAGCTCATGTTCTTTATGTGTTTGTCTTGGACGCAGATGTGGAAAGGCTCTCGGTTGGTGGGGACACAATTGAATTTACACAGGGGGGAGGGACAGAAGCTTTCAGATTTGCAAATGTGTTTTATTGCCCTCTTGGGCACTTGGTTTTTGATAATTCAGCTTCCAAACTAGTAATGGTCTTCTTCCGTCTCTGAACAATTGTTATGATTGTGTTTTTCCTGCTAGCTCCGGTTTGTAGTGTGAATGCAGGACAGGAAACGCTGGATAATGGTAGGGCCATGTGGGACGTGCTTGTACCTCCCATTTAATGTGTCAAATCAGTGAAAGTATAAAACTACATTGTGATGTGATACAGTAAAGTACTATCTGTAGATGTTGGTGCCAAAAAAAAGACACGCCAAAACAGACAGGAACCACTTATAGTTAACCTCATACATGATGCCCATCCAAAGCATACAGTATGACCAATATAATAATAGAATACCCCAAAGAAAGAGTACTTTATATATTATTATCATGTCATAATATTAGGTATGCCAATTTGTGCATATTTGGTTGTGTCAGTGTTTCAACAAATTGGTTTAAATCAGTAATTATATGATGGTAGAAACTGGTTGCATGTTACATTAGGTGTACTGCATGTATTGTACTCTCTTTAGGGAAGATGTCATTCTAACAGAGAGAATAAAACATTTATTTCTGTACTCAAGACAGATGGGACAGCTGTATTTTAAGCACAAATATCTGGCTGTTGTTAAAAATGCAGTTTGTACACTCAGTCATCAGAATGTAACAGTGTCACGCTTATAAGCTGTCAGTGTTGTGATTTTACATGTCTGGAGTTAATAAACCGTCCTCAGACAACATGATGTCAGGGTAAGAAGATCAGTGCTTGAGTTGCTGATATGAAATATGATCAGGATTTTTCATGCTTTTGTCATTAATTCGTGATACATTTTCCCATATTTCTTCTTTCCTGTGCTTTTTGTCTCACACTGTTCCTTGGGCTTAAACCCAGGCAGTGGTTTACATACTTGGCGTTCATTGCCTTCTGCATTCTCACAACCCACAGTCAGACAGCCCTTGGAGGTTCTGCTTCTCCTTTGGTCATGGTGTGACAGCTCTCCAGTTCTCTTCTGATAATGTGTTCATATAAATGTGATAATGATATTATAGAATTAGATTTGTGCTTTATTTTTTTCTCCGAAAGTTGCGCTTTCTAAATATTATGCTGGCAAACAAACATATGGTTGTGGTTGGACGTGAAACCCACATTTATAATCTCAGGACAAATTCAGCAACTCAACTTGGGGTCTGGATCGCTTGTGGAATGTAAAATGCTTCTTTGGAGCACAGTTGGAAAAATTAAATTGCACTGAAAAAATAAACAGCACTAGCATGTTCTTGTGTGTATGTAAAGTGTGTGTGGATAACATGAAAGATGAGTAATTTAAAGGACCCCTCTTTAAGATTTAGTGGCATCTAGCAGAATGGACTTGGCAGAAATGGAACATGATATTCATAAGTATATTTTAATTAGCGTATAATCACCTGAAACTAAGAATCTGTCATGTTTTCGTTAACTTTCAATGAGCCCTTTATATCTACATAGAGAGCGGGTCCTCTTCCACGGAGGCCGCCATGTTGCACCCCCATGTTTCTACAGTAGCTCAGAATGGATATACCAAACACTGGCTCTAGAGGGCATTTCATGTTTTTCCTGTATTTCGCAGCTACTGTAGATTGCCCTTCATACATTTGAAGGGGAGCAGAGGGATATCCAATTTGTTGCAAACTGCAACCTCTCCGCTAGATGTCACTAAATCTTACACACTGGTCCTTTAAGATCAGAATCTTTGTTGTTGTTTTTTTCTTACACACATCCTTATGACAGTGAACGAAAAATGCATGCCCATTCCTGAAGTTTTAAATTGCCATATCATGTGTCACTTCTTGCCATTAATTAGTTTTGAATGTCAGTTTCTAGTATCAAGACTCTCTGTGGACTTTCAGGTCATGATTTCTGCTATATTTTCATTTTTAAATAAGAAGAAATGTGAAAAAAATGTGCCCTCAAAATGTTAAATTTAAAGCCCCCCTTCACTGAAAAATATGTTTTGCTTATTGTTACTTAACAATAATGTATCTGCAGAGTTTAGCAGACTTTCAAATTCCTCTGCTGACATTTTGTGCCATCACAACTACCTCTGATGGTCCAGTATGCAGCTTACACAAGTGTGGTTTGGACATTTGAAACTTCCAGTACAGATATGCTGAGAATTAACTTTTCAGTAAAGAAGTAGACATTGTGCCTCTAGCACTTTTAAAACAAAACATATTTGTATATTCATAGATTTTGGATTTTTATGTGAGGGAGAATGAGCAGGAATTTGTAAGTAGTTTATTGAATTTTTGGTTGGAAAAAATAATATGTTGGGTAAATTATTATTCAAAGAAGAGTATTTTCATATATCTTAAAACATGGTGAAGGGGATGTGTAAGCTATTAAAGTTATATTGAGGAAAAAGAAATACAAACCATCTACTGATTGTTCAGTGAGAGATCATAAAAGCATCTAGACCACATAAGACAGTGCCATTGTAACCAAACATAAGTGTGGTGTGTGTACTCAGGCCACTGACCTGGTTATCCCAAAATAAAAGTTTTCCTTTTATCTGGAACCATATGGAGGATGATCCCTTAATAGACTGCGACAGCCTAAATGAAACTGTGGTTCCAATGGTTTCACTTCCTTTGATCATTACGACTTAAGGGGCTCCACAGCCAGCCGTCGTTGGCTCTGTCCTTGACTTTGTCAAAGTTAAATTGTTTGCAATGAGTCAATTGTTACCATCAGTGAAAAGCATGCAGCTGCGGACCGTAAAGGTGATTTCTGGTTTAGCGTAGTATTAATGACAGGAAGAGCCATGTCACAGAGGAGCCACAGTTGCATGTATAACAGTAGGCAGAGCAGTGGATTATGAGGAAGATAAAAAAGTATAATATAGGATATTCCTGTCATAACTGCAGGTTTTATGTCCTGAGGAACGAAGTATTTCTGGTTCCAGGCCTCATGCCGACAAGCCATCTGCCCAAAAACCCTTTTTGTCACAGCGTGGTATTCTACAGCATGTTTTAGTGCATCTGTGCTATCAGATCTGCTGTTCTGTTTGTTATGATATTGTGATTAAATTATTTTATGTTTCCACACTGTTTGTACACCTTCAGTGTCTCTAATCATCTAACATGTCAAGCCACAATTTCCTGTCTGACTGTAAATAGTACATTGAATATTTTTCATCAGTTTGATTTGTTGATTAGTTTTCCTCAATAAGCCACATGTCCTGACCCCAAGGTTCAATTAAAACAGAAAGGTGCTTGCTATGCTTTGCATGGCACAGATGTTATCGAGTGAAAGATGTTATCGAATGAGAAACCTACAGGCGATTGGATCAGCTTTTCTCATCCCTCATGCTGTCCCCCCCTGTTATTTTCTCAGTGACCCCTGAGCACCAGTAAACATACAGGGCCTCATCTGAAGCCGGGAGCAATAAAGATGAGTAATGATTGCCTCTCTCTGTTTTACCTTTGCAGACAAGCCAGCCTAAATGAGGCAGCCGAGAAGTATTACGGACAAGCAGCAAGCCTGAGACCCAATGTGAGTACAGCCACAACAAGTTAATCATCCCCATTACTATTTACCCTGATGGACACTGTGCAATCACAGTCTGGGTGGCTTTCCAATAATCCCATCCATGTTACTACCTGGTCTGCCTTCTCACAACGGCCCTCATTGTCAGTGGATCTCAGAAAAAAAAGAGGGCTAGCTCTTTACTAAGCTCAGAGGTTTGTTTGTGCAGCATCCATCACCAACTTCAAAGGAGAGGCCATGGGTAAGTAGATTGAAAAGAATAATGATAATAACACTCAGTCAGGAGACTTTGACATCTTGAAAATGAATGGGGTCCAGTCTTTGGCAGCTCTGACAGGAGGGGTCGAGTTGTTTAAGTGAGGTCCGCAGTGGGAGCAAAATATGTTTGGCATGTGGTTACCCTGTTTGTTCCTGTGTCTTGATTAGAAGAAATGGGCTCAGGATTAATGATCAAAATATATCTGGACAATGTTATACAGATATAAAGTTTAGTTCTGGAGGCACACAAACCCTGGTATAATACAAACAATGACAAACAAAAAGACCAAAAAAACATGATTGTAAAAAAAGAATACATTTTTAGATTTCCTTACAAGCCATGAAATTGAGCTCCTATCCCCTTTGTTGTTCTCAGTGTCGATGCAGCATTCGTCTTTTAGCATTGTGTATTTTTAACATCTAATTAAACCCAGATGAACGGTAAGGAGAATCATTGCTCCCATTGTCCCAGTTCAAATGCATAAATGAATAATGTAGCAGAATCATAAGGTTTAAGGTGAATTGAGGGAATGTCTCCATTAATTATTTGTTCTTAGTTGCTTTTTATTGTGAGGAGGGTTCAGGTCAGTAGATTAGAGAAGACCACTTGTGTGCCGCCCCCTGATGGATGCGCTCTTCTTTAAAATGAGGATGTTTGTGCTCCCCACAGATCTATTTCAGGGCCAGATGAGTGTAATTTTCACATGACTGCTTCTTGGCCCCTGTAATCATATAAACATGCCATTGATGTCCACATCCAAACGCAGAGACATGTTTTTGTCCCTACTTGGTCACTTTGCCTTGATGCCTTTACCATTTGTATTGCTTACAGCTGATGCACAATTATAATTTAGGATCTTCATCTGTCTTCTTTACCATTATCCTTTGTTCTTTCCGATGCGACTTGACTTAAGCCATGTACCCTGTCCATCTTCATTTGTCATTTCATACTTTACTGCAGCTTGATTCTTCACTATCCAAAGGCTCGGGTGTTTTACATTATGCACATATGTCTGCTCGCTCTGAGTGAGAGAGGACAATTTGCTCCATTCAAGGGATTTTGTCCTTTAGTCCTTTTCCTCTATCTAGACAAGTTAAGTCCTATCAGTGGCTCGAAGTGCTCTGGCTCTTCAACATTTAGATATTCTTGACCTGAATGTCTATCTGGAGTCATTTTGGTCAGTCATTCCCCGACCTATAGCTTCACATTTGACTATCACAGTCTTTATAGCATATGTTGCTTTACAGTCTAGGCTAATATGCTCCACATCTGGCTGTGCCTCCGCTGCTACATGCCAGTTTTGGGAAGGGTAGGCAGGCAGAGAGGTTACAGAGCAGCAGGAAATGAGGAAAAAATGAAAGGTTTTGACAAGGGACCTTTTTCAGTGTGTTGCAAGTGTTGCTAGGGCAAGGAAGAATGCAGAAGCAAGGGTATAAATCACAAAAGTCTTAACTATGTGAAAGTAAGGGGAGAAAAGCTTGGGTGAGGAAAGATGGGAGCCAACAGGGAAGAGTGGAGGAAGGAAACAAAACTGAGGAATTGATAAGTTCTGAATGGGCGAAGAAAAAGAGCTTTTGAATTCCTGCTGCTGCTGCTGCACTGAGAGAAAAACCAGGAGTCTGTTGATTTTCTAACCAGGAGTCTTTGCTCAGTGCTTTATATGTCGTCTCAATCATCAGTTTCTATTCTGGAAGATCTGAGAAAGCTTTTCATTTTAATATGGTGGATTTTTTTGTCAATTTAGGGTTGTTTATCATACCTTCTCATCCTATTAATAGGTCCCTCCTACAACCTGTACCATCTGTAAAGGAACTTTCAATGAGTCATCCTATCAAAAATTCACCATATTGCCATGGGATAAAGATATTGAATACAAGAAGCCTGTACTGCCAGTAATAACCTTCTTGTGTTCATTTGCCTGCCAGCAAATAGATGTTAGGAGATGTACAGTAGTTATTTCTCCCTGTGGCAAGCAAAGTATTACTCGATTGTTGTCATCCTCTCATTCAATGAGTCATACTACCTTATGAACTCACTGACCTCGTGGAAACAGAGGTTGGAGATTATTGCTCTCAGTGGTGAATGTATTCAGATACTGTCATCTAAAAATACTCCAATACAAGTAAAAGTCCTGAATTAAAATGGTATGTTATGAAGTATGAGTACAGAAGTATTATTATATTATTATTATGCAACATGTACTTAAAGTATCAAAAGTAAAAGTACTCATTATGCAGACTGACCTATTTTAGAGTGCTCTTAATACTATGTATTATAATTTATTATAGTTTGTTTTGTTTATCACTAACACGTTCATGTAGGATTATATTAATTATATTAGTTCTAGTTTATCAATGTGGAGCCAATTTTAGATAATGGGTAGATTAATAATAATAGAACTGCATCACATTATATAAGTGTAGCATATGTTTTTATATGAATAATAATACAACTTATTTATACAGCACATACAAAAAGTCCATAACAAATTTAAAGAAAAGAAAAAAAATTTGATTTAAAAAGTGGCAAATAAGTGTAGTGGAGTTTAAAGTAAAACTTCTGAAATGTAGTGTAGAAGTACTAAGTAGCATAAAATGGAAATACTCAAGTAAAATGCCTCAAATTTGTACTTTCATATAGTACTTGAGTAAATGTACTTAGTTACCTGCACTTCTCTTAATATACCACAAAATGGCATTAACAGTAATTTGCCTTGCACCTATACTTGTCACCAACATGTTGTGGATACAGTATTTATGTGTGGCCCCCTGACTTGTCACTTTCAAGTATGTCCATATGTATAAACAGTTATATTTTGGCAAGCGTTTTTCTGACTAGTTAAAATCCCTTACTTGCAAATTGATCCCCCAGCGTTATTTTGTGGTTTGACTTTCAAATGGCAGGTCAAACAGAAGGTAATTCATAGCTCAAACTGCCTCAAAATTACCCCAGCCATTAAAGTTGAGAACCTTGGCTGCTCCTGTGAATTATAATTGAAACACGGAGAGAAAATGTTGATTTTGTTTTGTTAGGGGATTAATGTTATTACACAATATTGAGTTTAGTAAATTGGTATCTAATAATTTAATGCTGCACATGTGGAGTCAGTGAGCAACAGTAAAAGTGTCAGTCATGCCAGCCTTTACTTTGGCCAAGGCATCTGTAGCATGTTTTATATGTGTTAAGGGAAGAAATGGCCCCTCTCTAAGGGACAATAGGATTATTCCAGAGTCTCTTTGATTTATTCATTGATTTAATTCTCCCTATGAGGAAAAGCAGCACTATTGGACATATTGTTCCCATTGAAATTCTCACGCGTGGAGCATCGCTCATCCAACCTTGACACTGGAAAAACAGAGAAATGTTTTGAGAGTTTTGTGTGAGTGTAATAAACAAAGGTGGGGCAGTCTAGAAAAGGGCTGTTCACACAACCTACAGTGTGGACAAAGCATGAAAATAAATGTGAGTGTCTAGTGTTTGGTAACCTCTCTGAAAAAGTATTCTCAATGAATAGATTAATATGCAAATGTGAACTTTAAACTCACTGTAATACATGTATGGGAAGCGTTTAAGCCATCTGTGGTTGCTTACCTTTTTGTTCCAAAACATAATTTACATTCTAGTGCGTGTTATATATTTATATATTTTGTAATGTATGAATGTAGATTTTATTTGTAAGCCACACAGTGACATAAAGGTGCATTTCATATGCTGTATTATTTTTAGTAGACCTAACTGTTTTCCTGTAGCACTGTTGCTGTCATGAGTGGTTGTTTTTTTTGTGCATTTATCATAATATTCCACAGATTTTTTTGAAAACATTTATAGAAAAAACACTTTTCTCTCATGCAGAGTGTTGCTCTGAGAATTACTCTTGATGAGTTAATGGGACATGGGAAAGCAATTAAGCCTTGTGGTACCGCACATCGGTAAATGTCAAGATGCCATAATCATGTGCCATTCTATGTGACAATTATATATGTGGTGATAATTATAGGAAAAAAAGTCACAAACACTGCAGTAAAATCACATCATTGGCCATTTTGTTTTATTTGAACATTCCTTGTTCAAATTACAATTACAGAAATTACAATAATCTCAAGCAGTAAAACAGTAGCTTCTCTACAGGATTAGACATCTTTTCCACACTTCAAACTTAAATAGAGATCAGATGTGGCCCCTCCCTTGGCCTGAATACTTCGTGGTCTTAACGTGATTGCACCCCTGTACTTGTGTCTTCATGACTCACTCATCACATTGATGATGATTTTACCTCTTGGCAACAGCAAGAATATACAGTATATTCATCTGGACCCACTTCAAAGTGGTGATTGCTCCCTATGACATCTGTGGCCACAGACAAGGCACAAGGACACGCAAAGCAGCATGGTTACCAAACACTGTCTGGCTGATCTGACAAATATGAACCAATAGCGTGTTAGGTCTGCTGTATAAGCCCAAAAGTTGACCAAATAGTCTTTTACAATGACTGCTTTATTTAAATGGGCAACTATATCTTCTATAACCTTATGTATGGATTCACCCTGATATCTGTACTTTTAAACTTGTGTAATACGTTTTTATATAGTATAAGGATGTAGATCTCTTGGTTTAATAAATAGTGTCACTTAAAAGTTTTCCCTTTTAGAGTTCAGTTTTCAGATGAGGGTCAGTTATAGACAACAGTTACTGAGCCCTCAGTCGATAAAGGTGAAGAAATTTTTTTCTAATAAGGTTCAAGCTGTTAGGAATGCATTTACCCTTCTCAAACTCTCACTGACCTTTGTTATAAAACAACTTGCACCCTGCTAGCATTAAGGTCAGTCACTACTAACGATCTAACCAATGTTATTACAAAAATGAAATCATCCTCTTGTTTACTGGACATTATTCCAAATTACTTCTTTAAAGAAATATTTAATTCAGTATCCCCATTTGTCCTAGCCATTATCAATTCCTCTCTTATATCTGGTCAACTGTCTGATTATTTAAAATCCGCTACAGTTCAACCACCTCTCAAAAAGCCATCTCTTCATTCATCTGTTTTAAATAACTTCAAACCAGTATCTGCCCTTTCTGGCTATGGTCTTGGAAAAAATAGTTGGGCAGCTCATCGAATACACGAATGGCGAAGGGCTCCTTGATAAATTTCAGTCAGGCTTTTTATTATTTTAGCAGCTGACAATGGCCAAACATCTGGTTTATTGTTTTCAATACAGTTGATGATGTGCTTTTAATTGGAAGTCTTGAGCATATGGCCATTAGCAACTTTAAATCCTCCCCTTCAATTTATCCTATGGAGTGCCTCAAAGCTCAGTACTTGGCCCTTTATTATTCCCCATTTACATGTTACTTCTAGGTTTGACTTAGAAGTACAACATCAGCTTCCATTTTTATGTAAATGACTCTGATATTTATTTCTCATTTGACTCCAACAACACAACACAACTGGTCAATAATACAAACCTAACTAACAGATGTTCAAAACTGTTTCCCTCAAAAATGTTGACACATCCAGTGAGCACATCTCCTCTAACTTCTCTGTCTTGTTGCATGAAAACCCAGTGTAGCAATCTCTGTGTTAATTTTGATGACAAACTTAACTTTGACCAGCAGGTGAAGTCAGTTGTTCAATCACGCTTTCTTTCACTTCATAATAGAATTAGATCTTTTTTTATCCGCTGAGAATCTGGAAACTGTCATCCACACTTTAACTACATCCTGCCTTGACTCCTGTAACTCACTGTATTTCTCTCATTAAATACAACCCCTCCAAATTCCATCTTATTCAAAATGCTGCAGCAAGACTTCTCACAAAATCTAATAAAGGAGTCTATATAATGCCTATTTTAGCACTTTTGCTAGTTACCTTTACGTTTAAGAATTGATTTTAACATTTTAATGATTTCTTTTCATGTTTGGGGTTGGCTTCTGATTATATCACCAACACACCAACCCCTTCCAAGCCTAAATGCAGCCTGAGATCCTTCAGCTGAGATCTGTTAGTAATTCCTAGGTCAAGGCTAAAAACCAGAGGAGATTTAACCTTTGGAGTCAGGGCCCCACAACTCTTGGACGACCTGCTGGAGGGGATCACACAGACTGTTTCTTCTTTTAAATCTCTCTTTCAATTGCACTTTTTCAGAATTACTTTCTCTTGAACTGGTTATTCTTCCGTTTTTACTTTACCTGTTTAATTTATACTTCACTTATCATTATTCCTGCCAATTCTAACTTGCTTTTGAAAATGCTACATAAATAAAGTTATTTTCATTATAACTATCATTATAACTCATGTCTGTCCATTAAATAGTGTGGCGCTACAGTAAGTTAGCCAGTTAGTTTAGCACAACAATAGAGAACAGAGTGAAAGACTAATCATATTAATCTAGTGGCGCCTCTAAAGCGCTCTAATCAACAACAGTTATTTGTTAAACCTGTTAAAAAAACAACAACTCGAGACAACTTGAAATTTTAAAAAATCAGATATAACATGTTCATTAACAGAACAAGCCTGGATACTTACCCCCTTTGTGCTAAATTAGCCTGCTGGTGGCAGTAGTTTCATTTATTTACAGCACAGACACAAGAGGTTTTATGAGTCTTCTGATTGTAGCCAACTCTTGAGCAGCAAGTGAATAAGTGTATTTCCCAAAATGTCAAACTATATCTTTAACATTTGCATGTTATGTATCAGTGTCATAAAATCATTTTTGGTCCCATCCCAATCTCATTCCTTGTTAATTTATGCAAACCCCCAAAGTGTGAATAGATATACTTCATTTGCATTATTAAACATCCTTCATTGCCCCTGGATGTGGTAAAATTTGAATTTTTCATTAAATCAATTTAGTCTAAACAGACCATTAGTGGGGAGTAAATCTGTCACTGTGTGTGTGTGTGTGTGTGTGTGTGTGTGTGTGTGTGTGTGTGTGTGTGTGTGTGTGTGTGTGTGTGTGTGTGTGTGTGTGTGTGTGTGTGTGTGTGTGTGTGTGTGTGTGTGTGTGTGTGTGTCTGTGTGTGTGTGTGTGTGTGTGTGTGTGTCAGCTGTCTCTTTCTTTATGTGTCAGGCCCGTGAATCACTGTGTTTATACTCCTACCTACTTCTCAATAACAGGGTATACATTTTCCAATGTTCTTCTTGGACAGACAACAGAATGTACATTTGGAACAAAGCTTTAAGCTATCCTGAGGTTTTCTTAGTATGAAACTGATTTTGTCCTGAATGACAAAGGCCTCTTTTTTTGGTTTCAGTATCCTGCAGCCTTGATGAACCTGGGGGCAATCCTCCACCTCAATGGGAAACTGCAAGAAGCTGAAGCCAATTACCTCCGAGCACTGCAACTGAAACCGGATGACACCATCACCCAGTCCAACTTGCGTAAGCTGTGGAACATCATGGAGAAACAGGGCCTGAGGACCATGAGCCCCTGATCTCACCCTGCCCGCCTACCTGCCATCTGTACACCAGACTTGGGGAGGAGAAAGGATGGTCCAAAAGTTCCTCATTCCCTCTTCTTATCCAGGAGAGATGGAAGAGACTCAGGGAGGATGTTTGCTCAGAGAGGCCATGACTGTGCCGCACAGCCCTCCTAATGACTCCTGAGCTCTACATACACCTCAGGCCAGCAGCTTTCCTCAGAAGCATTGCTCATAGTTTGGCAGGCACAACATGGTATTTGGACTCTTTAGAACTTTCTTAAAAACTAGAGATCTCACAGAAACCATGTTTTTTTGTTTGTTTTGTTTTTCTTTCTTTCTTTTTGAACTAGAGCACTTGAACTTGAAGGTGAGACAATAGGTACACCCTTCAACATTTGTGATGAATTAGGGTTCTTTAAATAAGCAATTGTAGTTCAAAAGAGTGAATTTTGTCCCCAAGCAGTAAAAGATAAAGTAAAATATATTAGAGATAAAAGAATCTTAGAGCACTGCACTGGGGGTATTTTCCATCACTGTTTAATAGAATTGGTTTGGTCAGATGTTCCACCTTGATAATAAAGAATATAAGGTAATATGAGGACCATCAAACATCTCCAGATTCTGCATGTAGTTTAAATTACCAAATTGTCCAGTCTGCTTTGCTCATGAGATTAAACACACTTTACAATGCAGAGATTAAAAAAAAAGATATCAGCATTACTTTAAGCCATTTGTAGCAAATACCCTGACATTTGGTGAAAATTTGAAAAGGGAATTGAATTTGTTAGCCAGCACAACAATAGCCTCTAAAAGCTCCACAAAAAGTGTATATTGCCAAATACAGCATGTTTTGTCAAGAAAATTCAAAAAGAAAAGGAAAAAGGATTCTTTTTACATTCAGTATTATAATGCCTTATAATTAAAGGTGTGCATCTTCTTTACCAGTATAACATACAGGTGGCATTTGTGCTACTATTTTTGTATAGCACTGGTGAGGAAGCCAAGTCACCATGGAAACGTATCTGTCGCCAAGAGTCAAGAAGTCAGAAGCTATAAATGGAAATATTAAGCTGCCTTCCCGTGGAAGTCACAGACAACAAAGAGGCAGGTACAGTAGTTTTGGGTACACCGTTTCCCCCAAACGCCTGAAGCTTTTGTGCAGAGCTGAAATAGATGAAGGAGTTATTCTTACCAAATACAAAATGTACGCTGATGCACACCTTTCCATCACATTACAATACGCAGACCTAATACGTCTGAGGGAAATGTTTTAATGCCTATCTTTGTGTTTGGAATAAAACTAATTTCATGTATTTGTATAAATGAATCCTAATATATACCTACATTGTGTATAGTATACAGAAAGTCATGCAGCAAAAAAGTAGCCAGACTTTAAGTGGAAGCTCAAGTTATTGACAAAGTTTGGTTTGTTACATGAAGTATTTCCCATATTGTCAAAATGCTCAGTGTTAGGGTTTCATTCTGTATATATTTTGTGTCATTAACATCTATTTGTTTGTTGTTGTCAACATACATTAAGTGAAACAGCACCTTTTGGGAAAGATGTACAGTATTTGTGATGGAGTAAAAGAGTATCCTGTCAATTTTTTTTTGTTATTGGCTACAATCCTCCTGAACTATCTGTGTCCTTAGTCTACTACATTGTAAATTATTGCTTTGTGTTACCTTAGCAACAGAACCAGCTGGTACTGTGTTTTACATGTAAAATGAAGAAAGTTATCAGATATGATGTTTATGTCTGTCAAAAGTCCCCATATAGAGTTGAGTACAGTTACAGTATGTGGCCCATTATAGGTAAATACAGCAAAACAGCTAAAATGGAGGGTACAAGTTTTGAGTACGTGTCATCTGTCATGATGGTGTGAGTATTGTTATTTTTTAGACTGTGATAGTCACCAGTGAAGTAAGATGTTGAGTATGATAATCACAGTTCACATTCATTCCTGCCCTAAACACCTAACGCACCCCACATGTGCTAATTCCTTCTTGTGTATATAAAGTGTTTATGAAAAAAACACTGATATTTGCTTGAGTGAAGATGTTTTTTCAAAAAACAAAAAGCGCTTCACTCTGTGTCTCTGCTCAGGGATCTCAAGCGGTGGGTTATTGCAGAAACGTGTTCACAGAGCGTTTACTAAATTAAAGATTTATTTTTTGAAAGTTGTTGTATTTGTATAAATTATCGAGATTTGTAGCCTTTTCTCCTTTTTGTAATATAAAAATGAACAATGTGCCAGAATAGACTTTTTTTCCCCCAAATGTTGCTTTTTTTCCACAATAAATTTATGGCGTTCTGCTTTTGTTTGTTCCTGTGCGACTGTTTGTGAAGACATAGATTGCATTTCACATACATGCACAACACATACTTTATGGATTTGTAATATTCCCCACTATTCAAAACACATTCCCTTCACACTCTGTAGAAACCTCTGCAGTTCTTCGTCAGATTTCCTTTATACTCATGTGGGATATCACACTTAATGGGGTGGTCTTGCATGCTGTGGAACAGGTTTTACAGGGCATTTAAAATTCCCCCCTTCCAAATTTGCTAAAACGTGTCATAAAATCAACTCAAATGGATCTCCTCTGCTTTGATCTTTGAACAACAAAGAAGGCATGTAAATATTTCCATATGGAACGGGTAGCACAGTGTCTACATATGGCTAGTGTGTTTCGATTACAGCCTCCCCCACAATTCAGACCCCGCTGACAAGCAAAAGGCCCTTCCCTGAGAACCAAGCAGGTCTGCCTTGTGATGTTTCTCACATGTCTACATAGAAGGTATGCTCCCATGATCAGAGCTCACCATGGTGCCCAGCTTCCCTTATTGGACTGGAATGTAGACGCTGCTTGCACTGTCCAGTTCAGTTTGAATCTTCTTCTCATAACACAGGTGTGCCTCACTTATCTTGACAAATAATGAAATAGTGACGTGCTGATTTGTGGGGTTGTGGAGACACACTACAAAGGAAATGACCTTTCATTTCTTGCTATAGGCCTTGGTAGGCATTTGTTTCATTTGCTACTTGTGATATGTTAAGTATGCACTTTGAAATTATGTTTCAAAGGAGCACATGGCGGTTGCTGCAGAGAGCACTTTAGTGCTTGTTTAGTGGTAGTTTTTAAGGATCTTAAAAAGGGCAAGCAGTGTCACATTCATGCCCTGCACATGTACATTGGCCCTACAATTTTTGCCACACTAGCAGCATGGTTCTATAGATGGCAATGTACTGTATGTCAGTTTGCCAGTTTGGTTCAGAATGAAATATCTTAATTATTAAATGGATGACCTTCAAATTTTGCACAGTCCCCAGAGGATGAATCGTACTGACTTTGATGATCCCGGGACTTTTCCTGTTGACATTTTTGATTTTGAGTCAAATGTCTCAGTAAGTGTTGAATGGATTGCCATGAAATCCTGTAAAGACCTTGTCCCTTTCATGATGGATTGTAATAACTTTGGTGACCCCTTCACTTGTGGTTTGGCACCATAATCAGGTCAAAATGTATCTCAAAGTCTCACAAAATCTCTGTCTTAATCTTTTTAACATCCATGCAGCTACACCACATACTGATATACGGATCTACAATACAGTATGTCATTTTAGCTTTCCTAAAATCAACTAAGCTTACACACGTTGAGCTTATTCGTTTATTTGGATTTCATTGTCAGTGGTAACAAACGGTTACCTCTCAAGGCTTAGAGTGTTACATGCAACCATATAATTTATCATATGTTATTAATTCCTTGAGTGGTACCCACTGACATCATCATGTGCAGCAGAAAGCATTTTAAATTAAATAGTATGAAGGATTACACTCTGATATTTAGTGACAATGATATGAAAGATGTATTGCATGGATACGGTTATATTTAAATGTGCTAGTCCTTCAAAATATAGATACAGAAAACAAGTTTGTGAAGTAAAATGGGAAATAACAATACTTTCTTCCCTTGGAAAAAACACATTTCTTCCATAACATTAGATACCTGTCCATCACCAAAGGAAATCAAGCACGTCTTTCCTCCACCCACCCGAACTTCGTGCCCTTCATGGCTTTATATGACCTCTTATATTTGAAAGCGTTCAAGCTGAAAGAAAGGATTTTTTATTATTATGCTGTGATCTGGAAAATCTCCCCACTGTTATCAAGCAAATATTTTGTGGTATGTTCTGATGAACTACTGCTTCTTTGATCTGAAGCGCCTGAGCCAGGCGCTCACGTCACACAGCTGGCTTCTTTAGAGCGGACGGCTGTGCGTGATGCTGAGAAGTCCTCGCCTCTGGACCCAATAGCCAATGTTATTACTTGATAGAAGAAGCATTAAGATGAGGCTCCAACATGAGATGCAGACTCTGTTTCATATTATTGAAGCGTTTTGATGTCCAGAAAGGAAATTGTATTTCTTTGGTGTTGCTAATATCTGCTACTGTAGTCCATTATAACAGAAGGTACTGCTTGCAGTGCTCATTTAGAACATTTAGATTAGATTTAGATTTTCATTTCGAACATGTAAAAAAAAAAAACATGGCAAAGTTCACAGTAATACTTCTTCCAGTATCTTCCATCTTCCAGTACTGTAAGTAAATATGCAGTAATGGATTTGTAAGCTGCTGCACACTGTTTTGGAGTCACTGTGTTGGTTATAAAGAAACACATGTCGCCACATTTGAGTGATCCTCTCTCCTCCAAGTTTGATATAAATTGGCAGACACCAAAAAGTTGTTGTTCTATCCTTTCTCTTTACCTCATTAAATCCAACAGCAGATGTGGTAACACATGAAATAAATATTCTGCTCACATGCCTCAGGAAACTGAATTTTACACCCTCTGCATATATTCTAATACCACGCATTAAGAGTCATAATAAAAGCTTAACACAATCCAAATCCTCCCTTCTCATGAATCGTGACCACATTAAGTTTAGTCTACCGTAGTAAAATGACAACATATCATCAAAATGACACTGTCAAATCCTTGGCTTTCAGAACTACATGTAGTGTAATAACACAGGACTGGAATTAATTTTTGATATTATCATTGAAACTAGTGCGTATATGTGTGCCCGTGTGTGCATATGTGTTGTAGAGAGCTGTGGCACACCACAGGAAATGAACACATTGGGTGGTTTTCTGTCATTTATGCTATTAATCTTCTCTTCAACACTAAAGAACTCTATATTTGGCGTTCAGCCTTCACACCATCCTACTTATGAAGTGTAATATGTGTTCGGAAAATGTCTTCTGAAAAGTTTGACACTGAAGTTGCTGATGCCTGTGATTCACAGAACTCAAATTTAGAGTTTCAGTGCCAAGGCTCACCAAAATATCAGCACAGACATGCAGGAATCTTACAAAGCCTATTATGGTTCCTGACTAATTGTTGGCAAAGCACTACTCTGCATGATTTCCCTGTTTTGACTTTATCCTCACATTTACCAGTTCCCACAGTAATTTTGTGTGTGTGTGTGTGTGTGTGTGTGTGTGTGTGTGTGTGTGTGTGTGTGTGTGTGTGTGTGTGTGTGTGTGTGTGTGTGTGTGTGTGTGTGTGTGTGTGTGTGTGTGTGTGTAGCCATGTGTGCTTGTGCAGGTGCACTGTACAATGTTAGCACAAAAAAGGAGTCAGAGACACAACCCAGATCCACATCTCCACAAAATGGCCACCCCTGAGGATTTACAGAGCACTATTACCAGCCAAACCCTTGAGGCCTTCTGAACACACCATTGTGTGTGCTTTTTGGCAGCTAGGACCTACACATCTCAGGAAATGGCACCATTCTTTTTACATCTTCACTGACAGAATGTACTTTGTCTTCTTTCTGCTCTAACTGATGTGGAGTAGCAGAACTGCTTTGTCCTCTGTACTGTAACCATGCAATGTGTGTGCAGAATCATGTCTATGCAAGGCATGCATCTCATACGCATGCGTACGTGTGCATGTGTGGTAGTCAGAGAGGAAGCAGGTGAGGCCTGTGCGTATCGAGACGTCAGGATTGATTAGTTCCAGGGACAGAGACAGGATGTGAAGATCCAGCAGCATTCAAAAAACAACAGACTCTTCTCCAGACAGCTGGATTTGCGTTCAGACCATCATGGGGACTTCATGCATGCTAAGGGGGAAACTGCTCTATGGGACAATATTTATAGTTGAGTTGTGTGTGAACCAGTGTGGGCTCGGAACTCTTCTGGGCAGTACTTGCTGCCGCTAGATCAATGCCGTGCAACAGAACGAAAGAGAGGAAATACTGATCCGACCTACAAAGTGGTAATTTTAGGTGATTTAACACACACTGGAAACCTAGCCTAGAGAACTGACAGTATAAGTCTAAAAGTCAGGCCAGCAAAAACAACCTATAGTGATATTTTCGCCATCTAGTGGCCTTAATAATAATGGGGAAGTGACGCAGTTCAGATGTCAATAAAAGGTGTCAATACAGATGGCTAGGTAGTTAGATGGCATAAGGTGGATTTTGCTGCAGGAGATTTAAGTACCATTTCCAACTGCAAGTATTCCCAAACTGAGTCAGGACATATAAAACAAACAAACAAACAAACCACAATGTCATGGCGACGACTGTATAAAGGTTGTGTAACTTTTATCAAGTATAAATCACATTTCAAGTGATCACGCAGCATATTACAGATCTATGGGTTGTTCTGGAGTGAATTACGGCAGCCACTAGATGGTGTAAACATAAGTATTGGTCCCTCTTTATATATTGTCAGTTAATGCTAAGTTAGCTGAGTTAATAGCTCAAGATGTTACAAATGGAAGCAGCAGCAACATTTACAGCAGCTTCATCAGTAACAGGAGGGTGGACCAAACTCTGTAACCTGCAGGTGTAAGACAAAGCTGTACTAAAATATAGATAATGAAACTGTTTGACATCAAAACAGTGGTGGTTTAGCGCCTGCTGAATTGCGCTAACATAATGGATCAGTCTCTATGTGACCATAATATTGCACATAATAGCACAGGACTCCACAGCTAACATAACATCCCAAGACACTGTGTCAGCTGTTCACCAGCCATTGCTGTTTTCACTGCGGTTGCAATTTACATTATTTTATCTCCAAAAGTTTTACATTTACAATTTTACAATGTTTTACTGGTTGTTAGTTTCAGAATTACAGGTATAGAAGTACATATCAAGAACTGTTTTAAGTACATATTTTACATCAGGTACTGGAAAAGTAATATATAAAGTACAGTTTAGTTAATTTTCTATCAGCTTTGTCTCTGTATATTTATTTCAATTGTTTGAATGTGTAACTGATCTTGATGGGTCAAATAGTTTCCTTATACACCCCAAAATGAAAATGAATAGGTTTTTACCAGCACATTCATTGATTATCAACAAGTTCTCAGTTCATCAGCTCATACTGCAGATATCCTGTGAGTTTATTAATGCAGTTCATAGCCATAATGGCCCATGGAGGCTGACTCCTTTGGTTCATTTCTTTGCTGTTTCCCACCATCTGTTACTGAATCATTCCTAAGCACTTCATCAAAATATTCTCGAAAGCTGCAGTCATTTATTTCAAGTAGCCATAGCTATATTCTTGTTCTTAATCATGTTAATGCACTTACCTCACTCCACTATCTAATAAATTGTGATCTGGATTGCAATGTGTCCAGCTGTTCAAAAATGCTACACTTCACGGTTTTAAATAGACCCAGGCCAGTTTCCACTGAACGCATATACTTCTAGCAGTGAAACACTACTTTGCCAAACAAACTGTTTGACCAAGAACTAGTGTGCTGGTCTCATTTCAGGGTCACCTTTGAGAACATATGTTGAAAAAGCATTTATTTTAGTTAAGTGGTGGTTTGAACAAGCATGTTGTTCATAGCTTTCCTTTTCTTGGTGGAATATAGATCACATATGCCTGTAAATGCTGCAGAACAGTTGTATTTTGTTTGTAACACAAGTGTTGAGTTGTTAGCATCACATTTGTTCTGTTCTTAGTTCTTTTTATGGGGAATTGCTGGATGTTTCAATCAAGCTAATTAAGAGCTAACAGGCTAAATGGCTAGAAACACGTAGACTACAATGTTTTAAATGTTCTCTTTAGTCTATTTTGGTTTATTTGAAATATTTTATAGAGTACTGTACAGATGGCAACATGTGTTTCTGTAATATGTCTACTCTGTGATTCTGTTTCAGTTTTATAGTTTGTTGCATAAGACTGGAGGACATTCAGTAAAGTTTGAGAAACCATTCTACACTCTAGTCTTTGGTCTTTATTGGACTCTGTTAGCTGTCTAATCTGATACTGGAATTTTAGATGAGGACAGAATAACTGGCACATGTTACAGTACCCTTCATCACAGATTTAGATGCATAGTGAATGTGCACAGATTGACATCTTGCCCAAGAGTTTGGAAATAGAGATGTATTTTAGGAGTGTGGGTCTCCGTTTCTTAAGCTCTTTATCTTGCTAAAGGGAGCTTTGCTATTTTCTACAAGAGTGCCACCAGTCAACTCTGTCTTGGCTGGACCCCCTTAGAACAGAGTTGTCCAGCTTGTTATTTATCCTTAGTGCAGTGGGAATGGCTGATTAAGTTCCTCAGAGACCCATTAGAGCAGGCAACCTGTCCCACTCAGCCACTGCCACCATCCATCATGCAAATCTAGAACACGGACACCATGCTCATGTCTGCCACAGTCTGCTTTATTATACCCTGATGTCAAAACCAGTAAAAAGTCTGCTACTAACAACTCTGGACACTTCCTTGAAAAACTCCCATAATAACAGAAATGGGACACCAGTGGGTGAGCGTGGAAGGAGCTACAGGTTTCGCATCAGTAGGGTTTGGTTAGTAAGGTTTGACACCCCTGTGGTCCTGCCCCATATCTCTTCTCCCTGTGGTAGCTGACCCAGGTAGCCCAGTCTTGGACAGACGGCGGGCTGCTCTGTGTTATTCTACCCTCGACTCTAGCGAAGGAGGTAATTTGCAAATAAGCTTCAGGACGCTAAGCACCAGGGTTCCAGCCTAGAGGCCCCCTGACAGGTCTGATATGAATTCCAATGGAAAATCTTTCAAAGCTGTGGTTTGGACAGCTACCAGTGGGTCTGACTGAGATCCAGGAGAATCTAGAGGGAGGTTATTCTGATACAAACAGCATGTTTCCCTTGATACTTTCTCTAATGTGAAAGTCACTCATGCTGATAATTATGACTATGTTTACCACAAAAATGTGAATGGAGTACACTAATCCAATATTGGATACCAAAAGGTTATCAAGGCATCTGAGGATATGCAATGCAGCTATTTTATTCTTTGCATACCTTTTAAAGTCGAAATGAATCTCTTTTGCACACTCGTTTTTACCATCAACATTTTTCTCTTCGAATCATCCTAGAGCAGACTCTTGATAAGGCCTTTGGGTTTGGCCCTACAGGGGCATGAGTATGCACAAACAGTTTAACGCCCAAAATGTTAGCTGATGAAGTAAAATATTTGCCGAAGTTTGAGTTTGTTACAGTGATAAAGTGTTTATTTGGCTGAAATACTTTCAGGGCTGTTAAAACAATTAACAGACACAACCACATTTCGATTCATTGTTTGCCAAGTCGTGTCTGTATTTTTCATCTGTTTAGGCGACCTAAATGCAGCCAGACACGTGTGGAGTCTTACATGCAAATGTGTCTTCTGTCAAAAATTCCTTTTTATCCCCCTAAGCCCATGGACTTTTCACAAATCAGCTCTCTCTTTTTTTTCAAACAATGCTGATATACCCATTACATGCCTGATTGTAATTGATGCCTTTGATTGTGTCAAGATTTGCTAACCCTAGCCATGCAAGTAGCTGGAGGGTGCAGACCTTCACCATATGAGGAGAAATCCCAAAAACAGCACGCACAACAACATCTGTTGTGTGTCAAATTAGACAGGACAGATAAACAAAATCTTTATTGATACCAACAGCAAAACATGAAAGCTGCATTTTTTGCAAATGTAAAACTGATGATTTTCGTAATGAATGCATGTGTGGCAGTAAAAGTGAACTGTTTTATTCAGACAGATTTAAGTTGATTACAGCAGGTGAATAGATCTTTTTTCTTTCTTTGGAGTAGTTTTTTGCCATGTCTGTCATCAGCCCAGAGGTACAAAACATTAAGCGTTTTTCACGTATCAAATCAGTCATCAAATGAGTAGATTTAGTGTGTTATTCTATTCCAGTTGGAAGAGCAAAAAGTATTTCTGGAAGCAATCAGAAGAGAAGAGTTTATATATTTGGCAAAATGATATTCACTTAATACTGAGTATTACATGTAAGTGAGGAACTGGACTTCAACTGGCGGTTAACTGCTTACTATTGCAGCCATTATGCTGTCAGTTTCAAACCTGTCATATTTCTTCATTCGCTTGAACTACACTGCTTTACTGGGCTTTGAGGGATTTCAGTGATGAGTCTGTAAGTCTTGGTGAAAGTGTGCAGCAAAATGTCCAGCTTCTCCCAGTCTTGAAAATGTAAGCAGTATTTTTCGTTTTTCGTTTTTGCAAATCCTTTGGTCTCTAATGACAAAGGTTATATTTAGCCTGATTACAATTATCTGGAGTGCTGTTTCTGTGTCCACCACACGTGCTGTGGCTTAGTGATATACAGTAATTAGCCATCAAATAACATTTTCATCAAAAGGACTCTCTTCCTCTGTACTCATTCCAGCTGTGACATGAACAGATGGAGTTCATTGAGTTGATAAAGTAAATATCATGGTAAGCTTGTTGTATTTTTAGTCATCATGAACCTTGAAAAATGCTGTATATATATATATATATATATATATATATGTGTGTGTGTGTGTGTGTGTGTGTGTGTGTGTGTGTGTGTGTGTGTGTGTGTGTGTGTGTGTGTGTGTGTGTGTGTGTGTGTGAGGTAAAATATCCTAAATTAACTTTTGTTCCTTTTTTTCTCTTCTTCTTGTACATTCTGTCTTATATTGGACTGGATACTGCACTATTCTCTATAATAATAACCACCATTTTAGAAAATGAAGCGTTTGAATGCACAAACTCTGGGTTAATGATTTTTGTAAATGTGAGCCTACTCCACAAGCTCAATCTATCAAAATCTCAAGTGTTTGTACCCAAATTACTTTTGTTATTTGCACATTAGAGTTACAACGTACATTACAGGAGATAATGATAATGTACTCTGGCACTATTGACAAAGCAGAGTGTTTTCTGTTATTTATCTGTCAACATTAAGTACTAGGATATGGGAATGTTTCAGTCATAGCTGATGTGACTCATCTTGTCAAAGTTGATGCAAGTTTTGACAGTGACAAACAATTATTCTGAAGAAAAAGTATGATGTTTATTTGTTCACATTCTTCATTAGCTTTTGAAATGATTTGCACATGTTTACAGTAGACCACAACAGTTTGATTTGGAATGTGTGGTGTAAAAGAAACAAATGATATCAGATTTACATTTTTCACTCATTGAAAAAAAAGTTACATATTGTGCTGTAGTCTCTACTGAATGTCTACTGAATGATGTGTGTTTGAATTACAAATGTTCTGGAAATTAATTAGAGGGATTTAGATTAATTCAACTTTCCCCAGGGTATTTGAAGCCAACTCATTACTGGTCACACACATGGAAGTGGATATCCTCTCGATTTGCAAACAAAACAGAGAAATCGCCCGTTTCTTGGTAGGTCATTGAAGAGGTCAGATATGGCTCGTGTCAAACTTTCTTCTTTTTTGGCAACTAATGCTAATAAAGAGGTGATAAAAATGGTGTCTAAGTAATAATGAAATGTCAGGTTCAAAGATGAAACAGATGTTTTTATCTGTACAGTTTGTAGGCCAATAAGTTCTGATTTTTCTATTTTGAACAGGATCTTAAAATAAGATTGAATCCTGCTTTAATGTGATTTTCTAAGTCTTGCAGAAGCATATGAGTTTCAGATTCATCCTTACAGCTGGGCGTAAATTGGAGATCCTAGATTTGTGATGTCTTAAGACTCAAAATGCGGAATATAGTATGTTAAAAATTGATTTAGTGCACACATTTAGTCCACTCAACTCAAAGTGCTATGTTAGTTGAAAGCATACATAACTCTTACTTGCATCTCAGTGGGATCCATTCAACTGCATTGGACACAGCCTCAGGAAAAAGGCATAATGTTTTAATAACAGCAGTCTGTATTAAAGATGGTTCTTTTTTCATACAGTGTCAACATCTTTTATATTGAGATGCAATGCATTCGGCCTTGTAACACTGTTAGAGGTTGTGCTCTAACCTTTGGTAGATATTGTGACTGAAATACCACATTGAGCTGTAGGTTGATCAGGGGATGGGGCACAAAGTGTAGCTTCAACATTGTGAATCACAACAAAGAAAATCTGTTTAAATACACATTTAATTTAAATGCAGAAAACTGCTGCCACCGTTATTCATTGTGGATGTATTTTTAATGGTGTTTTTTTTCTCCACAGGAAACTGAGACTGCCTGTTGGTTTTACAAGCAGTGAATTTTAGAGTGATCCTTTCATTTGAACTTTTTTTTTTGGAATGCACCAAAACATGCAGCACCTGAACAAAGGGTTTCAGTGTGTGAGTGCTCTTTTGTAATGACCCCAGGTATATGATTTGACTCACAGAGCAGCTCTTTGTGTAATAGACACCTGGAGGAAATACTGAAGGAAGCTGGAGGTGGTGCAATGGCAGGACTGGTCTATGGTTCAAAGACTGGACTTCCCCGCCTTTTCTGTATGATTTATTGTGTGCTTCATAGCCATGTCTGTATTAAATAAGTTACTGGACAGTGTGTAAATATTAATTATATGGAATTGCCCTAGTGACTCCAAATAATTAAGATTAAATCAATGAGAAATAAAAACTGTGGCATCAAACAATCCTTTTTGACGTAAGCACCGCTCTGGTTGCCAGACCTCTAACCGGACAACGATGTCCAGTGAACTGCAAGGAGCTAAAAATGTTTCCCTGCAATTAAATCTTCACCACAAATTTCCTGGAATTCCCAGGAGATCGTAAATCACTGTCGGGCCAGTCAACTAAAACACTCGTGTTAATACAACATCAACAGCAAATGACCCCTCAAATGAACATCTGTGGGCCATATTGGGGCAGACTCCCCTATTAGCTCAAAGCGCAGGGGACCACATGTGAAAGGTGCTGTTGATTCACGACTGACTATAAGAAATGTTACAGGTGAGATTAAAATAAAAAAACGACACAAAATTGTGCCACAAGGGTAGCAGGCTTTCCTGCATTGCTCAAGGGTGTCGTATTCATAGTTGCTGGAATAGAGTAAAGCACAACTTTAGTTTTGTTGGTTGAGGGAATTTATGTGGTGACCTTTTGTTCACACCCCAACCTTTATAACCCCATAGCAAACTGCCACCGCAACAGTTCAGTCAGCCAGCTCACTTAGTATATGTATGAATTATGTTCAGAGTTGATATTTGGTGCCTAGGCTCTGACCTTGTTGCTCTGCACAGCAGGGATTGGAGAGTTTCTATAATAACTTCTCCCCTCAAAGAACATTGACACAGAGCCAACAGGTGGATTCTGGGGTGGGGGTTGGGAATCTTGCGGAAACTGCCACAGCTTGAGGCTGAGGCTGGTGTGGAAGTATCTTAAAGTGCAATGTCACCAACGGCTGCTAGACACTGAAAATCCCTGGCTCCAACTGACTCCTTTAATAAGATTAGAAGACATATAGAAGGCATTGATGTCTGCCTTGTGGATATTGATTGACAGCTGTGATGTTGGAAGCATTTGCTTCAATCCAAAATATGTTGGGTGTATTTCCAGAGCCTGAAAAGCAACACTCTGCACTCCTTATTCAGAAGGTCCTGGCATAAAAGATGGCGCTGGCCATAAGGAGTAACTCTGGGCTAAAAAACTTACTCCAATGCAAACAACAATCCTTGCTACATCCATCTTTATATACAGTCTTTGGGTGTAATATAAAGAAAGGGGAAAGTGTGAGCAGAGTACTAATGGCATAAACTCACTATCATCAAAGCACCGAGAAGAATATGTCATGGGAGTATAACAAAAAACTCAAGTTGAGCGTGCACTAGCTTGCAGGCCTCATTTCATAAACAGCGCTGCATGAGAATGGTATGTGCCCATATTGTTTGCCTTTATGGAAACTAAACACTGCAATCAGTAAAATATGATCCAAACCATCTTCTGTTCACGATCCAACTCAAATGTTTCAAATTTTGAAAAGATTATAGTGTAATCTGTAAGGTAAACACAAAAATTCAGCAGTGCCTGCCGCCTCCATGTTTGGCACATGTCAGCAAATGGTTTCCTCAGGGTTGGATGGAGAAGAGGAGTGAGGAAAACAAGTGAGAGAGGGAGAGGGGAGGAGGTTAATCAAGCCAAAATGTGAAGCTTTTCAGGATTCATCAACATGAAAAAATCCTTTCTTTTTAATGTTGTTTTCAAAGGTTTCTCTATGACATCCATTTTTTCTCGTCAACCTCCTCTGCTGCTTTCTTTCTGGTTTTGAATATGCTGGAGGTCATCAGAGGACAATTAACCAATCACACCAAGATTTTCCCACAAGTGAGCAAAGCGAGCCTTGGAAAACATCCAAGGTAGTGAGGAGCTTTGTTTTGGTCAACGTAAGAAACATGAATTCAGCACTGAGCCAAAGCGGATCACTGCTGATGTAGCAACCTTATCCAAGATGATTATAGATTTTCACCATGTAATCATCTCTTCTAATCATAATATAGGCCACTCTACTTTAGGCATCATACTTTAAGGCAATTACATTAACCTTCTGTTCAAATGTTGAATTCTCGAGAGTTTGTTTATGCACCAGAAATGCGAGCCTGGGTTTTGTTTATGTATCACGGAGGCATCTTAACATTTTGCCAGATGTGAGAGCGGTTTGAGCTCAGGGCTGAAGGTAAATATTGCTAGAGGGTGGTTGCAGTTTTAGGGCTGTTGTTTTTGAGACGGGGCAAGGCAAAAACAGAAACCACCTTATTTTCAGTCATCAGGTTCAAAGATAAATAAGTGAAATGATCCTCTTCAGAATATCTGGAAGTAAACTAGGAGGAAGAACATAACATTATTGTGTCCCAGCAGTATTATATTTCCAAAAAAAACGTTATACTTAAGTACTACTTCTTTTTACTGTCTTGCGTGTTCTTCTAGCATCACCATGGGGACATTCTCACAAACTTTCAGACAAAAGCGTGACTTAATGACGGAATGAGTTTAGAATAAATCTGGTCCAACCCTCAGATGTGAATTATCAAGCATGACTTATGCTCTCACCCAGAGCACAGTCTCCCTTTACATTAATCAAATATATTAGTTCTCTGCCAGAGTACTCCTCACTTACCAGAACACACTTGTCTGCACTATACTACCTGACATCATCAAAAAATCTGACGCTCCACCATCTGTGTTTTATCATGAGCATCCTCTCCCTGAATAGCTCCTTTCACTGCTCATAATTTTTTCGATAAACAGTCCCAAAGGTCGTCACGGGGAGGGTGGGGGGGGGGAGAACAGGAACGCATGAAAAAGGATCTGGTTTGGTAATCAGCTTTAACAGATGTCCACGGCTTTGTACCAAGACAGAATAGCATTTGGGAAATAAATGCAGCTTATCACTTAAAAGGCTCCCGGTGGGCAGGATGCACCATTTGTTACAAACATGAAAAAGTAGAACAGACTTTCTTTGCCAAAAAGTGCTTGTCCATCCTGCCCTGGGATGACAGTAGAGACAATGGCTGTACATGTTGATGTGATAGATCTTCCTGTTTCATCAGTGTGATATTTGCCAGGGATCAGCCATCAATGAATGGTGAGTATATTAGTGAAAGGATCAACATTTAAAGACAGCTTGTATTTATGTGTCTCTACGGAAATTTGTGCTTAGTACCCTCATAATTCTTGTATCAAACAAAACAAAAGCCAAATAGTGAAAAGTTCCAAATAACAACCATATGAAATGGTTGAGCTGTAAAGTGAACCCTGGGTTTGCGTGTGGTCGTGCAGATTGAATGGATAACTTAAACCAGCCCAGATTTAATGGATAACTTAAACCAGCCCAAAGCTTACAGAAACTGTAACTATGGGGCAGTCGTGGCCTAAAGGTTACAGTATCAGGCTAGTGACTGGGAGATTCCCTGTTAAATCTCCAGACCAGCTGGATACATCTGGATGAGGAAAGAGCAGCGTTTGACCCTCCCTTTCCACCTCCAATGAGGTTCCCTTGAACTTCTGGTCTTAGTAATACTTCAGTAGGTCATAAACAGTTGAATAATCTCCCAAAGCATAATCCTGATGATGTCATGTTGTTGTGCGTTGTGGGAAATAGGATCAGATTTTTATTTATTTATTTATTGGTGCTTGACCCATACTAGAGATTAAAAGACAGGGTATCTCAGCATGTGTTGCTTTGATTTTGATCATGGGGACTCTGATCATTTGCATGTGAGGACTGATTTGCTGGAATTTTCTCCACAGAACCCTGAAACACCCGGTAACACGAATATTTACATCGCTTAACATGAAAGTACTTTATGCTGCATTCAGCACATTCATGGTCAAAACAAACAACATAATCTTGCCTTTAATGTATTGAACTGATCTGGTAAAGGAGAACTACAACATCATTTTCATATAATTCCATTGTGTTAATAATTACATCTAACAATTAAATATCTTTATCTATCATCATTATTAATATTTAGTTATTATTTTTTATTACTGTAATGTGAAGAATAGTGAAGTACCAATTTAAACCACAAAGCACATGCTTGTCATAAAGTAGAATTACTGTAAAGCAGTGTAATGTGATTATTTAATACTATCATAGCAAGTACAGTACATTGTAACCAGCATTTTCCCCGATGTAAACTTTCACATCTGTGGCCTTTGGCCTTTTAACAAAGGTCTGCTGTGCTGAGATCTCTGATAAACCACAGATTCAAGTTGTATTATCACCTTTATCTTTAGAAGGCTTTGGAAAGAACAATGGATACATAAATGTGAAGTAAATCATAAGACATCCAATGAGATAGTGAATCAAACCTCAAGTATGTTATTCATTTGCAGACCGTGTGAATCTAACCAAACAAAATGCTGCAATAAGATAATCGTTTTCTTTTACAAACAACAGCGAGGACAAATCTAAAAATAAGCAGATAATTAATTATTGCTGAAAACCTTCCCAGTATGTCAGTGTCTTTTTTCTCACCCACACCTGGGTGGTTACAATCTGGTGAAAATCATAATTCTCTTGTCATTCATCACAGACTTCACCATCCAACACAAGCACAGCCAAACCTTTTAGAGTGTTTGCTTTTCCCTGAAATTG